>NW_016908588.1:292759-329461 GCF_001483705.2 Eufriesea mexicana | reverse complement strand
TATCATTCATGGCTTGCTAGTGCATTTGAGTTGCATTATTGCAACGATTTGCATTAGAGTACGGAGTTAATCAAAGTGACCTCTAAAATAAATTATTTATTATTCAGTAGCCAACAAATTTTTGTCGTTTAATGGTGTTAATCTTAATTATCAGGGAAAGTTGTTATAAATATAAAAAGTTATAACTGTACCAAGTGCTCTGACACTTAAATTTAAGATTTTTCAAAAAGTGGAGTTAATCCATTTGTGCGTTTATTATTCTTAATTAGAGGTTTCTTCCAAATAGTTATCGATAGTTATCAAGTGGCATTGTGACCTGACGGCACTTGACAAATATTCGAAATAAATCTGTAATTAAAACAATAATAAATAAACCTGTTTTGTTATTAAAAAGGAGTTGTTGTTTATTAACTAAAATATTACATTATTATATATATGTAGGATCGGGGTGGGTGGATGGGCTAGAGTAATGTTGTTTCACTGCTTCTTAAAATACAATAAACTTATACTTATTGGCTACGAAACTAGAGACCCGCTGCGGGTACGCTCGACTTTTACTTAGACACTATCTTGAGGATCGTGAAGGACTGGTCCTGCCCGCGCCCTTGCACCCTTATTTAAGCATTCACTGTCCTCATCTATACCCACGTTCTCTCTTCTCAATCGGTCGGTCACGTATTCTAAACAGTCAGGCGCATTCATAAACTTTCACTCCTTTATCGCATTCGACTTTATCATAAACATTTGTGAGTTAGAATTGAGAGGAACTTAATATAATATTTTAGTTAAATAAACCTGTCTTGTTATTAAAAAGGAGTTGTTTATTTAGTTAAAATAAAGTTAAAGTTCAAATAACAAAACAGGTATATTTAACTAAAATATTAATTTATATATATAATAGTGTAATATTTCAGTTAAATAAACCTGTTTTGTTATTAAAAATGAGTCGTTATTTATTAGACGTGCAGATCTCTGTCTGCATAGGATTAATATAACAGAAAATCCTACATATATGACCCGAAGAGCTTGCACTCTCCTTGTAAGTCTCGTCGCGAGAGGAGCCTGAGCAATCAATGAGAGAATTGGCTGGCTGGAAATTCAAAATTGGCACGAAATGGCGGAACTACGTCAAAACGAGCCTCCTCAGTGATAAATTCTGCGGCCTTCGGCGTGGATAAACGAAGGATATCTCTGAATCGGAGTCCCGAGGGAGGAGTGGACCAGGCGTAGGGTCGAGGATAACCACAGGCGTGGCGGGAAGCTGAAAAGCACGGGACAGGGAAATATGTCGATATCTGGCTATGACCTAGTTATCCCAGTTTCCCGGGAAAGTGGTGACGCGACGCCCAGACAGTCGGAGAACATAGTTCCATGGTAATTTCGGGCCTGGGTCAAGAACCTCATCATGGCGTTATCGGACCAAACTCCACGACTCCGATCAAGCGCAACTTACTCTCATCGTTCCTATTTTCGACACTATACACAGTGTACTATACAGGATGTTCGCTTCAACGATCCGCGTGATTCTTCAGTCGTTTGCAACAATTTAGCCAGAATCATTTAACCAAAATTGATGCACACGCTCCGTGCACTATGTAGAAAAATAAACATTTCAAAAATATTTTTTCTTTTATTCCTTCTTCTTTCTTTTTCTTTTATTTTAGCGATTTCAAGGGTTTCTTGTGTTCGGTGAGCAAAGCTATATAATATTTTCCATTATTTTGCGGGACAAGTTGTAATTAATATTTCTATAAAATAATATTATTCGGGAAAATTAGTAGAATTATTTAGCTTCGCAAAATGGTGGTTTCTAAATTTCTTGTTTTCACGTTTATCAGAAATTTAGAAATATTTTTAGCTAAATTAATGTTAGCAAAATAGAGATATACCTATATACGAAGGATATATTTATATATACATTAGCTGTATACATAGCTGGACGAAATTAGTATTAAAATGAAGTATGATTTAACTAAACGTCCAATTATTAATATTTACATAAACTCATTGTTGCACGAATAAAAATATCAGGCTTTATAGTGGTGGAGAACTCGTCTGAATTTTCTTCACGATATAACAAAAAATAAAAATGAAAAATATTGCAAAATTGTAATTAAAGAATTCCAGCCAATTTTGCATGTAAAAGAAACGTTATAAATTATTATAAATCGATGGAATATGGTGGTAAAATATCAGGAAACAATATATTTAGAAGAGAATTAGGCGCCATTTTGAGGTTATGATTTTCAAAAAATAAAAATAAAAAATATTGCAAAATTCTAATTAAAAAATTCCAGTCATTTTTGCAGATAAAAAACTGTTTTAAATCGATGGATAGGATATGTGATGGTAAAATATTAGGAAACAATATATTTAGAGGAAAATTAGGCGCCATTTTGAGGTTATGATTTTCAATTTCATCAGAAGCTGTTGCGGTTCGTTTTTCTGTTTACAGATATCGATTTGGGCGTTTATTACGCCATTCCGCGAATTTTATGATCCCGGATGACGTTTTATGGGGAAGGAGGGGACCGGTAACCCAATTTTGGTCGGGCAGGATGGAAGCTGCAGGACGGAATCGAGATTCACGACCCTGACCCAACGACTCTGGGTCGCGCATTTCCACGGGGAGCATTTCCATGCAATGTCCGGAAAACGGGCGTCGCACGTGACACGCTGGCCGCGAGTGTGCAGCTTTTTTTCCAGCTGAAAGCACGGCAATTTATCGGCTTTTGCAAAAACAAAAGATCCCAGTTCGTTTTACGCTTTATGGCGGACGAATTCGAACGGAATGAAATACAATTATTTTTGGCCAGGACTTTATGGAACGACTATGGCACCAAAAGCGACGCGGAACTAGTTCCTCTTTCTTGCCAAAATTTATCTCGAATCGGAAAATTTTTCAGCGTGACAGTGATTTTCTCTACGACGTGATAGCATGATAGCATTCACGGTATATGTCTACATTTGTTGTTAAATTGTTTTTAGTTAGCATTATATATATTTTTGTTATTATTTTACATGTTATATATGTTACTGACTGTGTTATATTTGTTTTTTAATTTTTATTGTTCCGTTTGTAAGCTTTATGGACTAAATGGCCCCTATTGTATGTGAAAATTTGTATAAATAAAATGAAATTATTCGCATTTTTACACGAGAGATTATGTATAGGTTGACTAATTTATTAATTATTTAATTATTATCCATGGTTAGTTATTAGTTATTATTCATAGTTAATTATTTTCCGTAAATATATACCTTACTATGGAATTTACTGGAGAAAAGAATCACTTCTAACGTGTTACATTTATTTATGACATGGTATTCATTGTTTCAAGTGCATTAAATGCACTGAAATTTAAGTAGAAAAATTGTATATAAGATAATAATAATATAAATAAATATTGTATTATATAATATCATATATACATTTATATTATATTATATATACATAAACATAATATAAATATATTATTATATTTATGTTTCTATAAAAATCTAATTTTTTATTGCTATTATAAGAATTTATAATCGTGTATAAAGTGTATGACGAGAATAATGTTTGTATAGACATTATAATTTGTGTTCTATTTATTGAAAAATTGTAATCAACCTATCCCGACTATGGGTCCGATTAACCACTATAACAGGTGCCTGAAAACCCATTAATACACGTTACTTCTTATCAAATTAACACTTTATAGCATCACGTGCCTAGAAAATTATGCACCCATGTATCTACAATATACCTATTTTATTTACCTATTATTGTATTATTGCATTTTATTAATCATCAACATAAAAATCTAAGCAAATTTCAAATTAGTAAATGAATTATTTTTTCTTCCACGACAAAGCAAAATTCCTCTACATTAGGGTAAGGCAACCCTAATCATACAATCAGATAATGATATATACGTCATATTAAATATAATGACGATTATAATGACACTTCGTCTACAAAGTTTATCCAATTTCAAATAAATAAATAAATTATTCTTTCTTCCACTATTAAACTAAATTCTCCTATAATGAGGAACAACCCTAATTATATAATCAAATAGCCTAATATACGTCATAGTAAATATAATGACGGTTAAAATGACACTTCGTTCACAGAATTTATCAAATTTCAAATAAATAAATAAATTATTCTTTCTTCCACGACAAAGCAAAATTCCCCTACAATGAACTAAAACAACCCTAAACATATAATCACATAATGCAATATACGCCATATTAAACATAATGACACTTCGTCTACAGAGTTTATCGAATTTCAAATAAATAAATAAATAAATAATTCTTTCTTCCACGATAAAGCAAAATTCCCCTACAATGAACTAAAACAACCCTAATCATATAATCAAAAAATGAAATATACGTCAAATTAGATATAATGATAGTTATAATGATACTTCGTTGACAGAGTTTATCGAATTTCAAATAAATAAATAAATAAATAATTTTTTCTTCCACGACAAAACAAAATTCTCCTACAATGAACTAAAACAACCCTAATCATATAATCAGATAATGAAATATACGTCAAATTAGATATAATGATAGTTATAATGATACTTCGTCCACAGAGTTTATCGAATTTCAAATAAATAAATAAATAAATAAATAATTCTTTCTTCCACGACAAAGCAAAATTTTCCTATAATAAGGCAAAACAAGCCTAATCATATAATCAGATAATGAAATATACATCACATTAGGCAAAATGACGGTTATAATGACACTTCGTGCACAGACTTTATCAAAAACCAAAAACTGAAGTTGACCTGTCACTTGATCGGAGTAGCAGCTTCGCAGTGAAGGAATACGAGTTTTTAAAAGAAACGTAGGTCGTTTCTCCAGCAGACGCTGCCTTATTTGGTTAAACGGCGGATCTGGATTTAAATAAAGCACGAGATAACTTATTCCAGCTTCGTCGCGACTTACTTGCGCGCGGCCATTTGTCACGAGGCGTAAGAAACCGGCGTTACTGGATACCGAGATAATGGTAATCTTAAATCAAGCCGATTCCAGAAATTCCTCATTACGAGGAAATTGCCGTAGATGGTTCTGCGAGCCCTTCCCGATATAATTTACAAAGCCGAGCTAAAAGGCGAATGAAGAATCCACGCGTGAGATAGCCACCGGAGACCCTTCGGCTACGATAAATTTATTAGACCTATACCTATTTGTATTCTCGCCGATTTTCACAAGTCAATTCGCAGATAGTAATAAACGTATAAATTCACGGACTTTTAATTTACGGAGCCAGATAAACGGGGGGAAATGAATTACAGCCTGTTAAACTGCGAGATAAAATTTCTGCCGTGGTACATAGTATGGCAGAAAATAACTCGAAATTTAGCTGTAACGAAGATTTATTATTCCAGTGTACAGCGATGCTCTAATAACTTGCGAATAAAGTGGATCGTTCAGTGAAAAATTTCAAGCAGTGAGCACGAAGTACTAAAACGGTCAAATATTTTTCTAACTATACATCTTTCTAGAAAGTTATTTACCTGCGAAAAAAATACGGCTAGCAGAGTCGAGAATAGCAGTTAAAAATCAAATCCCGTAGTCATAGGAAATTTATAACCCGATTGAAAGGCAGATCTGTCAATAGGAAGAATGACGATCACTAGATCACTCGTAATGCAAGGTTATAGTAAAACCGTGCACCAAAAGACCGTATAGTCATGGGAATTTTTAGCCTACTCAACTTTCAACTAGTGCTGTCAGATCAGATAGTAGTTTAGATTAGGTTATTCAATTTTGAAGTTTTAAATTTTATCTATATTTTAATCATAAATTATATTGCACATGACAGGAAGTATACTATCATTCAAGATTTAAAAATAAAATATAAAAATTAAAGATGGTGAGAACCTCGTCATGTATTCTAAACACCATAGACTCAAAGAATAATAATATTTAACACATAACAGAAAATAAAAATTAAATTTATACAGTATACTTAATCCAAACTATCCTACATTATTGTAAACACTTATGAATCATATCATCATTCAAGATTTAAAAATAAAGTATAAAAATTGAAGATGGTGAGAACCTTATTATTTATTCTAAACACCATAGACGCATAAAGAATAATAATATTTAACACATAACAGGAAATATAAATTAAATTCATACAGTACAGCTAACCAAAATTATCCAAAATTATGGAAATATTTATGAGTCATACAATCATTAAAGATTTAAAAATAAAATAAAATAAAATAAAATTAAAGATGGCGAGAACCTCATCGTTTATCCCAAACACTATAGACTCATTCCAGAAAATCCTTATCTCTCTGCAGTGCTAATTCATTTCTCACCTTTCTCCTTTCTAATAAATTAACAAGTCAGATTATAAGTAGATCTGTTAGATCAGATAATAGCTTGGATTAGGTTATTTAATTCGAAATTTTATTTATATTTTAATTCTAAATTATATTGCACGAAGAATAATAATATTTAACACATAACAGAAAATATAAATTAAATATATACAATACACCTAATCCAACTTATTCTAAATTATTGTAAACACTTATAAATCATACTATCATTCAAGATTTAAAAATAAAATATACAAATTATCTATAAAATATAAAAATTATCTAAAATACCCTTATTTCTCTACACAGCTAATTCATTTCTAATCTTTCTCCTTTCTAATAAATTAATAAAAATAATTAATAGATTGTTAATAAATTGATTAACTATTTCCATAGTATACTTCCAAATGACAGGTATGTCTCAACATTATTACCTATGAATGAACCTGATGATGAGCCACAAAGAAAGGAGTCACAGGGTTGTCTGCTAAGAGACTGACAATTATTAAATCACTAGTAATCCAAGATTATAGCTAAACCAGGTCCAAAAAGCCTTATAGTGAACATTTTTAGCCTAATGAAGGTTCAACTAGTACTGTTAAATCAGATAATAGTTTGGATTATGTCATTTAGTTTCCATATTTTAATTTTAATAATCAACACATGAGAAAAACTAGAAATTAAAATACAGTACACCTAAACAAAATTACCCAAAATTATTGTAAACACTTCTGAGCCACACTATCATTCAAGATCCAAAATAAAATATAAAAATTGTCTATAAAAAACAAAGATGGTAAGAACTTACTCCAGAAAACCCTTATTCCTCTGCAAAGCTAATTAACTTTCACCGTACTGAACCTCCAACTAGTGCTATTAAATCAGATAATAATTTGGATTAGATCATTTAGTTTCAATATTTTAATTTTAATATTCAACACATGACAGAAACTAGGAATTAAAATACAGTACACTTAAACCAAATTACCCAAAATTATTGTAAACACTTATGAAAGTCCCACTGTCATTCAAGATCTAAAATAAAATATAAAAATTATATTCTCAAAGAATTAATTTTCTTTAAAGCTAATTAATTTTCACCTTCCTCCTTTCTAACAAATTAACAAAAACAATTAGCATATCATTAACCCTTTGCACTCGATTTATTTTCAAAGTTGTTGGGTGTCAACTTGTATTTATTTTTAGCTAAACGAATTAAAGTAATTTACAGTGGTAGAATTCAACGTGTTATATTTATTTCACTTATTTTTATTATTATAAATTGAAATGCGAGTTTTACAGTAAATTAGTATTGTCACTTCCAGCGTGACATATGGAGTTTTAGAATAAATTAGCATTGTCACCTCCAGCGTGACATACGAGTGCAAAGGGTTAATAATTTTACAAATTATTTTCATAGTATATTTACAATAAAATTACTTATTAAAATTACTACCTACGAATGAACCCAATAACGAGTCACGAACGAAGAAAGTACTCAAAAAGCTGTCAACAAACGTTGACATTGAACGTCTATCAACGCTCCATACGAAAAATCTCATAAACGAATTTTCACGTATCTTATCGTTGGCCCACTGACGGCTCGAGAATCTGAATTCCGGGAAATCTAGGAAGGAGGTTAGAGAAAACTCGAGCTGCAGCGAGGAGAAAACTATCGCAGTCAGAATGGGCGAGCGTGTGGGGCAACCGCACATACGATGCATGTGCCACGTAACTACGAGAGGGTAGACAGTTCTACTCGGTAACTCGAAAGGAGAGGGCCCGGCAGGCCAGTTAGACCGGCGGAAAAGGAGGAACGAGGTTGCAGAGCTAGAAGAGAAGGTTGAGGTCTGAGTTCGAGGCCAGCTTCCTCACTTTCCCACACTCGCGGCTGTGTTACGTGGTTCGCGTAACGCGCTCACTGCACTCACAGGCTCACCTACATTCCTCGCTATGGCGCAGTACACGCGCACCTACACCTGCAACGGTTGTGCCAGGGAAACCGGCGTTTCTCTGATGCCATGCTCCCGTATACCGAATATAGTCGCGGCTTTTTCACCTCTTACCGCGCCTTTATGGACTTTTGCGTTCTGGTTCGTTGTAATTTCAGCTACCCGACGGCGGTAATGGGCAGGGGTAATTATTATCATCGGTTAACGTTTATCTCTGTTGAAAATAACATACGTCGTAACGTATCGAATATAGAAAAATTAATCAAACAGGAGAAATAGATGTATCTTTAATCCTATGGCCTACAACCACGAGTGAGACTCGTGGTAAGAAATTTGTGTCATAAGCGAAAACCACGAGTCTCACTCGTGGTAAGGAATTTGTACCATAAGTGAAAACCACGAGTCTCACTCGTGATAAGGAATTTGTACCATAAGTGAAAACCACGAGTCTCACTCGTGGTGAGGAATTTGTACCATAAGTGAAAACCACGAGTCTCACTCGTGGTGAGGAATTTGTACCATAAGTGAAAACCACGAGTCTCACTCGTGATGAGGAATTTAAACAATACGTAGGGGGAAACAATATGTAGAGGTCCAAGCTGTAGTACTGCGTTGCGCCAAAATATACATGCCATAAGAAGTATACATTTTGCGCAAGTTCGGGCACATGGCTGAACAACACAATGGCTCGGTGCGCGACCTACCTTCTCGTTTACTATGGTCCGCGCAATCGGGACATAGCGCGTAGGCCAAAGGGTTAACCCTTTGAGCGCTGAGTTGTTCGACGTTAACACTAGATTTATGGAACCCGTCAATTTGTCGGAAAGGTTGCTCCAATTATACGATGGTAACAGATTTAGTTAACTTATATCAAGACTGTTGATATAATATATAATTGTTTTTAAATAAAACTAATCGTTAAAAAAAAAAAGGCACGTAGTTTCCTTTACCTGTCAATCTGACAGGTGTCCTTAGAAATAGGTATACAGATAGCGTCCGTAAACTTAGTGTTAAGCGTGCGCAGTGGGATCACCCAGTTCTTACGACAGAGCACGCGCTTTTTCAATTTCGTTTCAAAATATGTTGATTGTAACTGAAATAATTTGAGCAGTGATTGCAAAAACCTTAACAGACTCATTTATTTCATTAAGCAATAATAAGATATCAAAAATACAATATAGAAAATACAGCAATAGTTGCACAATATAAAAAATAGTAAATTATATCTTTTAAATTGAGGATTTAATAATTTTGTATTGTGCATCTATTAGAAAATTATTATTTTATAAAACTGTACAGCGTTCATAACCCAAATTGAATGGTTGTGTGAGAACCTATAGATGGGTTCATAGGCCAGATTGAATGGTTGTGAGAGAACCCATATATGCGTTCATAACCCAAATTGAATGGTTGTGAGAAAACCCATATATGGGTTCATAGCCCAAATTAAATAATTGTGTGAGAAACCATATATGGGTTCATAGCCCAGATTGCATGGTTGTTAGAGAACCCATATATGCGTTCATAGCCCAAATTGAATGGATGCGTGAGAACCCATATACGGGTTCATATACTAGATTGAATAGTTGTGTGAGAAACCATATATGGGTTTATATACCACATTGAATAGTTGTGAGAGAACCCATATATGCATTCATAGTCCAAATTGAATGGTTAGGTGAGGACGCATATATACGTTCATAGCCCAAATTGAATGGATGCGTGAAAACCCATATACGGGTTCATATACCAGGTTGAATAGTTGTAAGAGAACTCATATATGCGTTCATAGCCTAAATTGAATGGTTAGGTGAGGACGCATATATGCGTTCATAGCCCAAATTGAATGGATGCGTGAGAACCCATATACGCGTTCATATACCAGATTGAATAGTTGTGAGAGAACCCATATATGGGTTCATATACCACATTGAATGGTTAGGTGAGAACGTATGTATGGGTTCGTGGCTCAGATTTAATGGTTAGGTGAGGACGCATATATGCGTTCATAGCCCAAATTGAATGGATGCGTGAGAACCCATATACGGGTTCATATACCAGGTTGAATAGTTGTGAGAGACCCATATATGCGTTCATAGCCCAAATTGAATGGTTGTAAGAGAACCCATATATGCCTTCATAGCCCAAATTGAATGATTAGGTGAGGACACATATATGGGTTCATAGCGTTCAAAGGGTTAAACTATGCGCCGAAGAGGTTCCAGGAATGCGTGAAGTGTTCATTTCACACATTAGATAAGAATTAGGGGACCAGGACGAGCTGTAATCGCATACCCTTTTTCTTCACTCTAGTTTTGACTCCTCTATGCGAACAGTCGGAATACATTTGATATATCTTTCTTAGGAGAGAATAAAAATAATTATAAAACACAGATAGTTATTTCTTCTTATCCATAATCCCAATAATCTCGGAGCACGTTGATTCCTTAATATATGCATTACTAATACATATCACATATATTGTAATTATTAAGTGTACATTATTAGTAATGCGTATTAGTAATTATTAATATATATCTGCCTCTGCGGCCTAGAAAAGGAACTTGGTCTTACAAATTTTGTTAACCCACTCATCCTTACACCCACAATTTATTGTATCTATACTTAACCTAATCGATAATCTTAATACTAACTTAATTCTCGGGTTGCCTGTCTTAAAGTGCTATAGTGCTTGCTCTACACTTCCCTCTACTAGATTCTGTTTTAGTCTTTTGTCCAGGATTAGCAACCATTCTATAATTTCTTCATTCGGCCTACCACTAGTTACTCCTTCTATTCCATTAATAACTATTTATTCCTTCTATTCCATTAATAGCTACTTATTCCTTCTATTCCATTAATATATATTAACCCTTTGCAGTCGATGTCCCCGATACTTATACAGCAAGTGTTAAGAACTTACTTGGACTAAGTGTTCATTTCTCGAAACGACATTTTCTCAAACAGTTGAAATAATATCCGAAGTTTTAATTGACATCAAATTTGCAAAAAAATTTCAACCCATTCGTCCGAATTGGGATTTCCAAAATCCAATATTTTTCACTATTTCCTCCAGCCTTCTAAATACGTATACCAAAAAATTCGACTACCTGACTTTGAAGCGCTGTCAAACTTTTTATTTTTAATATTTTCGAAGGTTTTTCGTTCCAGCCACAGACACATTCGTACCGAATAAAATGTTTTTTGATTTTTTTTTCATTTCGGATGAACAAAGCGGCCCGAATCGTGGAAACAATGGAGACACCGTTTTTCGAGAGTCTCTACCAAACTGTAACTCTAGCAATTTCCAATATTATTGTATGAAAAATATCGTGGATATTGCTGAAACATAACAGTAAAAATACGCGTTCAAACTGAATGCAAAAAGAATTTACCGTTCGTTTAATAAAAATTGCCGATGAACGCCCAAAAATCTGTCAGTATAAACAACAACTCAGAGTAAACGGAAATAGAAAGAAAAATTCGCATACCACTCGGTAGACGTAACACCATGTGAAATATTTAAAAAAATCCTTGTTCCAATATTCCACGGTATTTTGCATAGACCAACAATTATATATACCCTTATTCATAACTCTCAAGAGAAACTTACAGAGAACAAAATGAGTCCCAATAATTATCTTATGGATAATCACATGCATTTATCTTATCCTATCTGGAAATATAATCACAACCATTAGCATTCAATTATTAATTCCCGATTCCTCGGAACCTGCCTTAGAATCACCCTGCAAAAAGATTCTCCGTTGGCTTTTAACATTTTGACTGCCACGTTGGTCATATATGACCGGCCACGGTTTCTCCTGTGACGCCACGGTGGTCATTGGTCATCGAAGCGCTTGTTCTTTTAACATTTTGACTGCCACGTTGGTCATATATGACCGGCCACGGTTTCTCCTGTGACGCCAGGGTGGTCATTGGTCATCGAAGCGCTTGAACCACTTACAATTGTAAAAATCGAATGAAAATTGACAGTTAGTGCATTTAGAATATAACCGCTAATTGGAAGATACTTTGAAATAAAAAGTGCCCCATTGGACGATTAAAATTTTTTATTAGAACGTCGATCGAGAAAATATTAACCCTTTGCACTCAGTGGACTTTGAAACGCACTGGTCGTACCACACGGGAAGAAATTCATTTACAATATCCGCCAAGAACGGCAAAATTTTGGGTAGAGATGCGCCCTCCGTGTCAGAAAAGCAAACTGTGTTGAGCGCTTATATGCGCCCTCCGTGTCACAAAAGCAAAATTTCTGAGCGCGTATATGCGCCCACAGTAGCCAAGGGGTTAATTTGCACTTCTTATTTACCGTTTTGAAAATATCGTCGAATTTATGGCAGAAAGTCTTCGAATTGCTATGTTTCTATAACGAAAAAGTCGTTGAGTGCAAAGGGTTAACCCTATGTAGACCAAAATCTGCGTGTCTAATAAAGAACAGCTCTCTTTAATAACAAAACAAGTTTATTTAATTGACATAATACTAATACCAGGTTCCTCTCAATTGTAACACTCAACGTCTCGACTACACCCTGTCTGCCTGCCTCGCGCCCTTGCATCCCTATTTAACAGCCACCACCAGTCCCCATAGATAAATCGTACTCTCGTCTCGGTTTTCCCTATTGCTGTTCGACGAAGCAACGAAACTGCGGATACTTTTATCCAGGCACTGGGCAGAAACAAACGTTGCGCGCACCATTTTGCCATTGTGCGGCGCGCGTGAGAAAACGGCCGCGAGCAAACAGCCAGGCTGAATTCAGCGAATTCCAAAGATTCGCACGATAAGTGTCGTAGCCCCGTGATACCGTAGCGCGGAGAGAATCGGCTGTGCGATTTTCTTGGCAGAGCAGAGCGCCGCATTCCGACGTGGTCGTGTGAAAATCCGCGATTTCTCGTCCACGGCCATTACGCCAGCCCGCGAAGAAAAACGAGATCGAATCGGCTGAAAGCGGCGATGTTAAAGGTAATCCCACCGAAAACGTGTTTCTATGGCTGATATAAAACTCGACGAGCCTCCACCTTCGTGAAAGAGGAAAGATAACGCGTTTCTTGGGATTCCTGCGTGGCTGCAGCCCCTCTTTCACTGGTAAAACGTTCGCATCGATTCTCTCTGCCTGTCTCTGTATCATCCTGCCATAACTTCTGTCGCTCGGGACAAAATGATTCTATTATATAAGCTACAGAAGATTGGTTAGTCGTTATGGTTTTGTTACTTAAATGGATTCTCGGAAAGCAAACATGGCTCATTCGAATTCAACACGGTGTAGGGTATTAGAGAGAACCGCATTGCCGTTATTGCATTACACAAATATCTCGAGTCGTGAATGGAGACTCTCGATCCTTAGAAATTTCTGAGGCTGCAGAAACAATTTCTCTGCTGGGCCATTCACCGATGCAACTGCGAATGCTTAACAGCTCGAGTCCCAGGGGCTTTTGAAAAAACACTGTCGAACAATCCCAAACAGCGCTTTCTCTAAATTTAAATCATCCTGTCTGAGTAAAAATCAAATTCAGCCTGCCTGATTAAAAATTTCATTCGTCCTGCCTGAGTAAAAATCTAATTCCTCATTTCATAAAATTTGGAAGATCGATATCAATTAATATATCAAATTTAATGTAATATAACAGTGTGCGAGGTATCGAAATCAAATAACTCTACAATTCTATTATTATACAATTCTTTATTTACTGCTCAAAAAAAAATCTTTGAATTTTTACTCTTCTCTAGCCAAAAAGTCGTCGAGTGCAAAGGGTTAAGACGTAGAATTATTTTACTTCGTTGGGTAATTTCGAATTTCATATATTAATTAACATCGATCTTTAGAATCTGATTAAATGGCGACTGAGGGTCGCCTCTCAAGTGTAAAGGGTTAAAAAGAGAGAGAGGGTTCCATCGCTAACTCACGACTGGAATAATCGAGTGATCCGATGGTCGAGGGTATGTACCGGTGTATAGTGGTGATTTTAACCTCTTAGGCACGACAGAATTTTGCTCAGGGCTGTTTCTATGTTTCTATGTTCTATGTTCAACGTGAATTATGCGTAAACGATTATTCCTTTTTATCCATAATCCCAATAAAAACAAAGACTGTATATTCTGTGTTTATATTGTTAACACGTTGACTGCAATGGCGGCCATTAGTGACCAGTGCTGGTCTCCTCAGTGGAGCCATTGTGGTCACCAATGTCCAGCGATGTTAATTTTTAAAATTTATATTTGCTTTATTCCAACCAGTTTTTGAATATTTGAACAACGTAAATAAATAGAGAACTTTGAATTGCAAACTTTAATAATTTGCACCATTTTTTTTTTGTCTGCCATATTGTTTGATAATTCACCATTATATCCTAAGAATAATGGAAATTTTATCGTGGTACCATTAGCGTACTATGTAAAAAGTGCATAGCAATCAAAGTGTTAACACTGTTATAAAACGTTGTGAAGGCAAAAACAGTGTGAAACCAAACATATGAAAACGATTATTTAATTCAAACGGTGAGCGAGGGAGCCACTGTAACGCCGCGTCGTTCAAAAAGATGGCGTCCGCGAAAATCACTATAGAAAGTCACTAGGCGCACCCTGCCTAAGAGGTTAAGTAGTTTACAAATTTTTATATCGCAATGTACTTTAGGAAACGTGTCAAACGTTTCGTTTTAGTTAATTCGTCACGCAAAGTTAACTAAGATGGAAGCTGTGGAATTGTTACTATAATAGAAATTAGGGTACTTTTTTAATTCGTTAAAAGATAGTTTATTCTTTACCGAACCGATGAGATATTCGCCAATTGGTCTTGGATAATTCGCAGGTAATAGAAGTCTGTGTATCGCCGTGCACTGAGTCAGCAGGCGTTACATAAACGTCGGAACAACACTTCCATAATAGAGTTAGCGAATCTTTGGGCGAATCCTGCTGGCCAACGGTCAATGTCAGGAAACGTGTTCGAGTATCACGTAAAGAACAAGAAATTGCCGGGGACAATGTTCCACTTCAAGGATATCTACTCTCCAGCGAGTGACGGAGACAGAAAAACAAAGAGAAACGACAGCTGTCAGATTCTGACCAAGCAGATACAGGGAGAATCGAATTTCGTTTACTCATCTCTCCAATTGGCTTTGTTAATTATAAATGAACATTGCAGTTTCTTATATAACAACTATCTTGAAATTCGATCGCCTCTTTGCCATTTTCAGTCATCTCTAGATCATAATTCACTTGGCTGAACCTATTTTAACACCTATTAACATCTACACAAGAGAAAACAATGTACAGAAAATAATATTTCTGATGTTAACAAAATTTGAAATAAGATTTTTGAACCTATTCAAATTATAGTTTTAACAGTCATTTTCAATCATCTCTAGATCATAATTCACTTGGCTGAACCTATTTTAACACCTATTAACATCTACACAAGAGAAAACAATGTACAGAAAATAATATTTCTGATGTTAACAAAATTTGAAATAAGATTTTTGAACCTATTCAAATTATAGTTTTAACAGTCATTTTCAATCATCTCTAGATCATAATTCACTTGGCTGAACCTATTTTAACACCTATTAACATCTACACAAGAGAAAACAATGTATATATGTACAGAAAATAATATTTCTGATGTTAACAAAATTTGAAATAAGATTTTTGAACCTATTCAAATTATAGTTTCAACAGTCATTTTCAATCATCTCTAGATCCTAATTCACTTGGCTGAAGCTATTTTAACACCTATTGACACCTATACAAGAGAAAACAATGTACATATGTACAGAAAACAATACTTCTGACGTTAATAAAATTTGAAATAAGATTTTTGAACCTATTCAAATTATAGTTTCAACAATCATTTCCAGTCCTCTTTAGATCATAATTCACTTGGCTGAACCTATTTTAACACCAATTAACACTTATGCAAGAGAAAACAATGTATATATGTATATGCAGAAAACAATATTTCTGAGGTTAACAAAATTTGAAATAAACTTTTTGAACCTATTCAAATTATAGTTTTAACATTCGTTGGTAAAACATTGAAAATAGATAAGAGACTCGTATAATATGTTTTATGACGTATATCGTTGCTCTATGGTCAATAACCAATTACCAATTGTAGTTTAACCATCTTCCAATTTTATGGGAACGTAAGTAACCATTTTCGAGCTAGTCGTGAGTGTTCTTTGACGAAGACAGGATTAATCGAAATAGACAGTCTACCAAGTGGCAGAAAATACCGAGGAAACCAGCGTGACAGTGTTCACGCTAATTCCTCGCTTCCCAGTCGTGCTTACAGGTAATTGTAAACTCCGAGGGAACTGCTGTTCACTGCGAGCCAAAGAAAAACGCAATTAGCTGCTCCTGTACCGCGACCAAGCTCCGCTGTTGTTTGCTGTTACGCCAGCTTCGTACGCGACAGCAAACTGTTTCGTGAGAATGGGTCTCGAGACTACTTTAAAGCGTTTTCCTTTCACAACTCGTGTCTTCGTGGCGAGTACCATTGAAGTAAACTTTAACTACCTCGAGAATTGCCGCCATCGTGACAGCAGAGGTATTTTGAAGAAGTCTATTTGGTTTTTCATTAAAAGCGCCCAGCCGAGGGTGATATTTTCCTGATACTTCTTCCCAGTCTACCTTTCCCGAAGTTCCTGTAATTATTTCCAGTTATACATTTTCGGCCTGCTTCCAGCTGAAGAGGAAATAAGACTCGGCAAGCTTCCCCGGGTGCACGCGCAGTCGGCGCATAATTCACAATTCCGTGTAATCACAAGTTCCCAAAAAGCCTGGCCCCGACGCTGCAAACAACGCAATTTTCAACAACACGTTAAAACAACTCGGGCACGATGCTACCAGCTATAAGTCACAATTATATCCAGCAACGTTCCACGTGGAAAGATAAAATTCCTCTCAGCAACGCTATATTTTCCTCGATCCTCCGTCCCTGCGTTCCAACATTTGCTAATGATAAATTTTAGCCGGAGTAATTCCTGAAATACAGCAGCACCACGTTCATTCGCTAGTGACAGTTCAAATAAGAGCCGAGACAAAGCTTCTCCTGGGAATCCTGTGACTCTGAAATCATGCAATATCCGATCCCCCTGTTCCAGGTAGTCATGCAATTTTTAATTCCTTCATTCCAATATTATCTCGGGCACCGTTATTAATGCTCCGAGCGATCTGGAAAAATAAAAAGCTTTATCAAAAGGATACCCAAGCCTGCCGCGTGCTCAGGAGCAGAGCCTATCGGTAGCCGGTGGCAGGAAAAGGCGTGCAGGCGTCGAGGAGGCGGCTGATCCAGCCACTCTGGTTGCGGATTTCGCAGGCAAGCAAATTCGCAACGGTGAATGTCAGACTACCAGCGATCACAGCCGGCACGTAACAAGGAAAAAAGGAGGCGGAAGTGCTCAAGGACCACGCTGATCGCGGAGTGGCTACCGCGTCGTCGATCATGGGGGGAACAGCGCCATCTCCACAGCGTGAATAATCGCCGGACGATCGCCACGCGACTGTGCACCCATTTCGTAACCTGCTTTTCAAATTTCCTCCTTCTGTCGCTTTCGTAATGGTCCTCTGATGTCGTAACTCGGCGTGCCCGGCTCGTTTCCAAACTGTGGGCCCCTTGCTTCTTACAAGGTTCCTCCGGAAGGTTACCAGGCCCCGCCATCCATAGTTTCCTGAACTCATCTGTGTCTATCGATGGATATTACTCTCCTATTTTTGTAGGTTTTCAAGTAAATAATTTTTCGAATTAAAATGCATTAAATCTAGAAATCCTGGTCCTCTGTAGCGATGTCGTAACCTGGTGTGCACGGTTGTCGAAACTGTGGGCCCATTGCTTTTTACTAGGTTCCTCCTGGAGGTTAAAACTCATCTGTGTCTGTCGATGGATATTACTCTCCTATTTTTGTAGGTTTTCGAGTAAATAATTTTTCGAATTAAAATGCATTAAATCTAGAAATCCTGGTCCTCTGTAGCGATGTCGTAACCTGGTGTGCACGGTTGTCGAAACTGTGGGCCCATTGCTTTTTACTAGGTTCCTCCTGGAGGTTAAAACTCATCTGTGTCTGTCGATGGATATTACTCTCCTATTTTTGTAGGTTTTCGAGTAAATAATTTTTCGAATTAAAATGCATTAAATCTAGAAATCCTGGTCCTCTGTAGCGATGTCGTAACCTGGTGTGCACGGTTGTCGAAACTGTGGGCCCATTGCTTTTTACTAGGTTCCTCCTGGAGGTTAAAACTCATCTGTGTCTGTCGATGGATATTACTCTCCTATTTTTGTAGGTTTTCGAGTAAATAATTTTTCGAATTAAAATGCATTAAATCTAGAAATCCTGGTCCTCTGTAGCGATGTCGTAACCTGGTGTGCACGGTTGTCGAAACTGTGGGCCCATTGCTTTTTACTAGGTTCCTCCTGGAGGTTAAAACTCATCTGTGTCTGTCGATGGATATTACTCTCCTATTTTTGTAGGTTTTCGAGTAAATAATTTTTCGAATTAAAATGCATTAAATCTAGAAATCCTGGTCCTCTGTAGCGATGTCGTAACCTGGTGTGCACGGTTGTCGAAACTGTGGGCCCATTGCTTTTTACTAGGTTCCTCCTGGAGGTTAAAACTCATCTGTGTCTGTCGATGGATATTACTCTCCTATTTTTGTAGGTTTTCGAGTAAATAATTTTTCGAATTAAAATGCATTAAATCTAGAAATCCTGGTCCTCTGTAGCGATGTCGTAACCTGGTGTGCACGGTTGTCGAAACTGTGGGCCCATTGCTTTTTACTAGGTTCCTCCTGGAGGTTAAAACTCATCTGTGTCTGTCGATGGATATTACTCTCCTATTTTTGTAGGTTTTCGAGTAAATAATTTTTCGAATTAAAATGCATTAAATCTAGAAATCCTGGTCCTCTGTAGCGATGTCGTAACCTGGTGTGCACGGTTGTCGAAACTGTGGGCCCATTGCTTTTTACTAGGTTCCTCCTGGAGGTTAAAACTCATCTGTGTCTGTCGATGGATATTACTCTCCTATTTTTGTAGGTTTTCGAGTAAATAATTTTTCGAATTAAAATGCATTAAATCTAGAAATCCTGGTCCTCTGTAGCGATGTCGTAACCTGGTGTGCACGGTTGTCGAAACTGTGGGCCCATTGCTTTTTACTAGGTTCCTCCTGGAGGTTAAAACTCATCTGTGTCTGTCGATGGATATTACTCTCCTATTTTTGTAGGTTTTCGAGTAAATAATTTTTCGAATTAAAATGCATTAAATCTAGAAATCCTGGTCCTCTGTAGCGATGTCGTAACCTGGTGTGCACGGTTGTCGAAACTGTGGGCCCATTGCTTTTTACTAGGTTCCTCCTGGAGGTTAAAACTCATCTGTGTCTGTCGATGGATATTACTCTCCTATTTTTGTAGGTTTTCGAGTAAATAATTTTTCGAATTAAAATGCATTAAATCTAGAAATCCTGGTCCTCTGTAGCGATGTCGTAACCTGGTGTGCACGGTTGTCGAAACTGTGGGCCCATTGCTTTTTACTAGGTTCCTCCTGGAGGTTAAAACTCATCTGTGTCTGTCGATGGATATTACTCTCCTATTTTTGTAGGTTTTCGAGTAAATAATTTTTCGAATTAAAATGCATTAAATCTAGAAATCCTGGTCCTCTGTAGCGATGTCGTAACCTGGTGTGCACGGTTGTCGAAACTGTGGGCCCATTGCTTTTTACTAGGTTCCTCCTGGAGGTTAAAACTCATCTGTGTCTGTCGATGGATATTACTCTCCTATTTTTGTAGGTTTTCGAGTAAATAATTTTTCGAATTAAAATGCATTAAATCTAGAAATCCTGGTCCTCTGTAGCGATGTCGTAACCTGGTGTGCACGGTTGTCGAAACTGTGGGCCCATTGCTTTTTACTAGGTTCCTCCTGGAGGTTAAAACTCATCTGTGTCTGTCGATGGATATCATTCTCCTATTTTTGTAGGTTTTCAAGTAAATAATTTTTCGAATTAAAATGCATTAAATCTAGAAATCCTGGTCCTCTGTAGCGATGTCGTAACCTGGTGTGCACGGTTGTCGAAACTGTGGGCCCCTTGCTTTTTACTAGGTTCCTCCGGAAGGTTAAAACTCATCTGTGTCTGTCGATGGATATCATTCTCCTATTTTTGTAGGTTTTCAAGTAAATAATTTTTCGAATTAAAATGCATTAAATCTAGAAATCCTGGTTCTCTGTAGCGATGTCGTAACCTGGTGTGCACGGTTGTCGAAACTGTGGGCCCATTGCTTTTTACTAGGTTCCTCCGGAAGGTTAAAACTCATCTGTGTCTGTGGATGGATATTACTCTCCTATTTTTGTAGGTTTTCGAGTAAATAATTTTTCGAATTAAAATGCATTAAATCTAGAAATCCTGGTCCTCTATAGCGATGTCGTAACCTGGTATGAACGGCTCGTTGTCAAAACTGTGGGCCCCCTGTTTCTTACAAAGATCCTCCGGAAGGTTACCAGGCCCCGCCATGCATCGTTTCCTGCACTCATCCGTATCTGTCGATGAATATGATTATCCTCCAATTTTTGTGGGTTTTTAATTACATAATTTTTCGAATTAAAATGCACCAAGTCTGGAAGTCGAGGACTGGAAGTCACGAATCTTGGGAAATTTGCATGCAACGAATTTCGTGTATTTTTGGACAATTCTAAAAGCCAGAGGCTTGGTATTTACTCGCTCTTTGAAGATTCGTTTTTGACTCGCCTTGGTCCAAAGAACTTTTGTCCTCGCTTGTCATTTTGCATTCGAATTTCTGTTCCCCTGACGTCACTTGCTCGAAGAAACTATCGAACACGAAATTAACGCAGGAAAGAGCTTTTCTTAATAAAGAAGCTGTTTTATTTATTTATTTTGTTTGTTTTATCGTTTGCCTGTTTTCCCATGGATTAAGTAGAGGGATTACAATGGGGGTCTGTCATGAACGTCGAGTAGAATTAAATTTTTGGAGAATAAAATCGGAAATTTTGAATCATGGTAATATATAATTGTACAAAATGTGAACTATAAACTGGAGGCTGGTTCAATATATTTATCATCAGCTGGTTGTATTTTTGCACGTGTTATGCAATCTACGCACCCAGGACGTTTCTTAATCACCGTGATTGCAGAAGAATGGAATTCCTTTAGCATATTGATTTATTTGTCATCAAGACATTCCTCAGCCACACTTCCTCGTTTCGTTATTCTCCATTTAATAAATGTGCATATTTATTTATGTATCGTTAATGTATTATGTAATTCGATAGCATGTAATATCGCCATTAAAAAAAAAAAAAAATTTCTCTTCCTCTTTTATAATTAGTTCAGTGACCAGATATATAATCTCATTCTTCCATTTTATTGACTACGTTGCGCTGAACTTCTTTATTTCTATTTCGACGTAATTTTATTTTCAACGGTATTGTTAAATTTTGAATACTTAATTGGCATTAACTGTTACGTAATTACTTTGTACAGTTATCGAGGCGTTCCTTAAACGAAAGAGATTTTTAATTGAACGAAACGTGAATAATATGTTAATAAATATCGACATTGGTCTTATCAAAAATTTCGTCCCAATTTGATAATTTTTTACTTACAAACTGAAGAAATTTATTCATTTTCACGATTTCCAAAAAATTGTAAATTCGATTTCGATTAATTCCTCTGCTTTCGTACGCGTAAGAGAAAATTACGCTTTCTTGATGGAAAATATTCCTCGGTGGGTAAAGGTTAACATTAACATACTTTCCAAGTTTTACACCGGTCGAGAGGAAAAGTACGCCTTTTATGGACGCTCAGACAATGCGCCGATCGGTTCTTGCAGCAAGCTGCCATTTCCTTTCGTCGATTTCCACCATGGAAAAGTGAAACTACTTCATAACTTTATGTCTTCTTACTTCTTTCACAACAATGACGTAGTTCATTTTCAATTTGTTTGAAACAGATATCAGAAAATTAATTTCAGCTCACCCACTGATTCTATTAATGATACCAGATACTACTGGTATTGAGATGATTAAATATCACTGGTGATATAAATTTGGTGATATCAATTGATGAAGTTTTAATTTCCTACTACAGTGAGTACAAAAAATATTTGCACACATTCATGTTCGTTAATAAAATATTGTTTTATAGGGCTTCGAATTTCATTTCCATGCCAGTAATATTTTATAATCCCATGAAAGTACTCTCAGATGACAGGAAATTTATTAAATTTCTTGATATTTTCAATGTTTTCAACTTAGTTTTCTACTTCCGTACTTCAACTTTTATATTCATTGAATCACTGATTTAATCAGCAAGTCTTTGCTATAATAGGGGTAACGATGTGCATATACTTTTTATACTAGTGTCTACGATATTCTATTGCTTACTGCTAACACAACACTGTTATATTAATAAGCAATATCTTTATAATAGCACACTACATTTTCTATATATTGCAATATAAATAACTAATGCTCCAATTATATAAAACATGAATACAATTTGATACTAAAATAGGCAATAAACTGATAAAAATATTCTGCAACTCTAAGATTGCCAAAGATACTTGTATAAAACACTACCTACATTAATATTTCATATCACTAACAACTTTACGTGTTTTCATACTATTCCTACTACTAATACATACTTGTAATAATGATTAGAATTACAAGTACTAATCTTATTATAATCCTCGCAGAAATAACAAAAATATATATATCAGTTATCTAAGCGTGACTGAGTATTGTGTTTCGTTGCAAATATTAATACCATAAAATCTCTGCTATATTAGTTTCTAAATATATTAAGTGTCTGCATCAAGCATCAAGTGAATAATATTTCACAAAGTATTGGAAGCATTTTATCGCAAGAAATATTGAAAAATATAAAATATCAGAGAAAAATATAATATTGCACCTAAATGTTTCAAATCATTCTATTATATCTGAATAATACAGAATGAATCATTTTCTAATAAAAACACAAAAGAATGCTTCCTCCTATTTCTCAAACACAAGCCAATTTTGCCTGTCTAAAAATCGATTCTCTATACCTCGACCATGATATAGTCGAACTGCCGCTGAATCTGCGAGGCGGACCAACGTGGACGGTAAAAACTGGTCGAGCGAGTGCGCCAAGTAAACGCCATTCCTTCCTAGCGTTCTCGTGTCCTCGTAAACCGAGGACGTCTCTTCCCGTTTCTAACCATCTAACGTTCCAACGTCTTTTTAACATTAGAAACTGAAATCGAGTTGAATACTTAAAAAGCCGTAATTGTTTCATAGACAAAACTTGTGGTTCCATTTTGAAAGACAAATGCACTTCAATATAATCACCGTTTATAAATGTTCGAAATCGAAATTAACAATTTTGATATAATAAAAAGAATAATTTATAAAGACAGTATAGCTGATACTATTCGTTACGTAATACGAACATGTTTCGCGTAATTATCAAACTCATGGTTTAATATGCTAATTTTTAATTCGTATAGAAACACATGTCATAGACGGCACATGACAATCTGCATAGGTTAGAAAATTTCGTGTCAACGGCATGAGTATATCGAGGTCAATGATCTTTGCTAAATATTGCATGCAAATGTCGATTGTATGAGTATCCTACCTTGTTTCGTCGTAGGATATCGTTGACAGGCGATTAAAGAATGTTTGCAACAGGCTGTCGTTAATTGATCACCACTTTTTCGCACTTTTTACAAATTTACACCACTAGTTCGATTTTTCAACGGCCGCCAAGTAAAACTGTGGCGCCATCTACCGATGAAATTGGGTATACGAGTAACACTACGGTCTGTCAGATGGCGTCACGGGACACACGTTTTAAGCGCGACTTTATAAAACTTTATTAAAGTATTCGAACTTTTTTCTTTTTTTTAATCAATCGCATATAAACAATTAGGCACAAAATAACAAATATTATCAAGTAAAATCTAGCAATTATACAACACGAGTAAAATTCTTAAGATAAATCAGATGAATTTATATTATTAACAGTAATTAAAATCACCTATTTACATTGTCGCAATTTTTCGAGTGGTAACCTTAAAAAATATTCCCCAGAGATACACTTTCGCGTTATGCGACAGAAAGAGATAGAAACGAGGCGAAGGAAAAGAGCTTATATTCATCGAAAATAGCACTCCGGATGAGAGACAAAAATATGATAACCCTCGATCGAAGTAGTCGTTTCATTTAAGGCCATCATTGCCAATAAACAGCAGGGAATTTCGCGTCGATATCTCTAGCGAAATATCTATTCTCGTCGGAATAAAATCGACCATTTCGTCAATCGACTTTTCGCATCTGTTCTTTCCAAATCCTCTCAAACTTTATTCCTCTATTTTACACCTAACCTAAACCGTTTTAAAAACGAAGAAAATCTTTGTTTCATGGAAACCATTACAGATGAACCATCGAGATCGTACGATGCAGCCGAAATTGCAGCCCGACTAAAATTGCAAGCTGCATGGCGGAGTATAATCGGCAACCTGGCGGTCGAGTTGCGAGCACGAGGTGCCCTTATCTGACCGTGATAACATGGATCGCGATAAGGTAAGGTAAAGTACGTCCTGGCACCCGCACCTCGAACCAGCCCGATATCGTGCGACCTAAATTCGCGAGCCTCACGTTGGTCATCGACTTTGCCTGTTTTCCACTACCATCGAACACCTGTTTTCACTACTATAAATTACTCCTGACTCTGTTATCGAAATTTTCCGGAATATACAGAGAACAATTAAATGGTGCTTATTGCAAAGCAAAATTATTTATGGTACTTTTGTAATTAGAGAAATTAATTATTAATAATTAATTTTGGATAACTTTTTTTTATTAATACTTTGGATTGTAATGTCAAAATTTGTTTTTTTTTCTTTTTCTTTTTTAACGAGAGATTTTTATTTTGCAAAAATAATTTTTATATCAGTAGAAATGTGGAATCGAAGAACTTATAATTTGAGTGATTGGAAATTGGTAATCTATTAGTAACTTGGGACTTGGTGATTTATTAATACTGCGCATTTTATCGTTAAAACAACTCTGCCCATTTTTAACGAGTGAATCATCGGAAATATTTTATAGAAATTGTTTTGCATCACTAGAAATTTAAAATTTTTTGAACCAATTATTAATCTTCAACAATATATCTACAAAATTTATATACATTGAAGCGATATTTAAAAACATGGTCTGTAATTATTAATTCATGGAATTTATAAATCCTAGAACACAATTTTTTCGTTTATCAAAATAATTTATGTTCTTTAATGTAATTGTGGAAAATTTGGTTATCTTGGTTTGTAAATCGATCTAGTTATAGGAAAATCGAACTATGACAAGATCTGTTTCTTAACGAACAGTACAAGTTCGTAACCAGTTCGCCACAGGAACTTGGTCTATCACAACCTCTAAGGCAGTCTCGTTTCCGGAAGCACCGGACCTCGCGTGTTACCACGTAAACACGCTAGAAAATAGGCCGATCCCTCTCCGTTGAGGCTTACCGACGGAGGAAGGAGGGAAGCTCGTCTAATTCCCCAGAGACATCGATCGACCTGTAACCAGCGATCTACGACGAAAGTGCCAACTTAACGAAACGGAAAACTTCAAGAAATATTCACTGCATTTCTCCTTTCATAATTTCGAAATTTTTCTTTGTAATAAATAACCTTTACCTTAAATCAACAAAAATATACAAAATGATTTTTGCTAAATTGGAATTGAAATTTTATTAAACATAAAATATAAATAAATATAGTTTTATTGTTCTCGGTAATTTTGTTTGATTAAATAAGAAAGAAGAGGAATATGAAAAAGTTAGGCTGTTATGAACCGCAGAAAATTGTTCCTAACCTATATTGCGATCAATCGGAATAAATAACTATTCGACGGAGTTTCTAATATTTCTAACCAACCAGCGGTTTATCGGTCAGGACAGATAAGAAAAAATTCCACAGAAGCACGCGTCCGATGTGAATCATCGCGAAAATTCGAGCTAGCGCTCACGATTTCGATTGGCCACGGGCTGATGTGGGTCAGGCATAGCCCGTACAGATGATACGCCGATAGCGTTCCTGATAAGCGAAGCGACTGACTGATTACGCACCGACGACCTACATCAACGCCACACGCACACGTTTCTTCGTTGCTCTCCAACGATAACTTTACTTTTTTTTCAATCCCCCAGAGCCTCCTTTTTTTCAGTCAAAAGATAACAGAGAGCAGGCTGTGTTATCAATTTGATTCGATACTTTTCCCCTTCTTCCTCCTTTCTTTGCTGGACCATGACCACCCAAGCCCAAGCAAAGTGATATAATGAAGATTCATTTGTAGATTGAATTGGGTTTATAGAACTTAAGTAGGAATTGAAAACATTGGTTATATTAGAGATTATCAAAAGTTAAATATGTTTTTGATTACGTAGGCCTAAATTGAATATAATTTTTGAAAAATAGTTCACGTTAGAAAAGTGATTTCAAGAAGACAAGTTTAATTTAGTACAGATTCTACGCTAAAGCCTGTTTAAAGTTCTGACATAAGTGTGTAACATATACAGAAGCGTACTGAAACTTTAGGTTCTATAAGGAATAAGATATAAATACAGAAGAGGATTCTATAAAGCATTGATAACAAGATTTCTACAGTTGGAATAAGATAAAAAATGTCATCTGTTCTACAGTTCTATGATACTTACTGAAGAATCACTTTACCTTTGCCAAACAAAAACTATAACAAAGTAAATGCTTTGACAGCAGAAAGAAGTACTAACAGCGTAGAAATATATAGAAAAAGAAAAGTAATTTTATTAAAAATTCAAGAGTCTCGAACAAAAATGTACAGAATGGTAAGAACAGTAGTTCTCCTAAGAATAAATGTAGCTATATGTGAAAGAAATTGCCAACAATCTCAAGTTTACTTATTCCACGTTATTAAGTAAACCATTTCCCTCAAAAGCTTACGAGACCTGCACAATTTAAAGTCACAGATAGCAAAATCCTCCTAAAATCTAACAATTTGTCACCATTAAGCATGGTATTATAAAAGAGCATTCTGAAAACAGTTACGTAAACACTATAACTTTATTACAGAACATTTTCAAGGCAGATCCCATCAGTATCAGTTAATCTTCAATTTAACCAAACATTATAGTACCTACAGTGTAATCAAAAAAGGATCTCCTGTTTTTAATGAAAGAAAGAGAACAAGGCAGGATCTATTAGGGCACAGTGTGCAATGCGGATTTGAGGTTACATAAGAGAATGAGCCACAGAGAAGAAAGATAAAAATACATGGGGGAAAGGTGCAGGAGGCGAAGAGAGAAAGCGGAGGGCCAAGTGTTTGCCACAGTATAGAGAGAGGAGTCGCCTCCTCCGGCTGTCTCGCTGATAAGCAGCTGATAAGTGAACCGCTGGTAAATATAGAACGTCCCGATGCTCTCTCCTCGGTCACGTTGCGTATCGACGAGATGTCTGCTCGCCGGTGTGCGGATATGTCAACGATACGTGTTCTCCTACGTGCTCCTATCGAGCATTGAAATTGCGTTGCGACGCCACACGTTCCCACTTAACCTCTACTACTGATTTTACCATTTTTCCACCAAGAAATATTTCCATGATCACCTTGGATATGATGATTGACAGAGATTAAATGTTTTGAAAGGTTCTGCAAGTGATTTTCATTAAATACTTGTTCTCCAGTTGTGTTAAAGGTTATGAAGGTAGTTATTGATGTTGCAATTGGTTAAATATAATATGATCTGGTGTTAGTTTTAAAAAGTATAGAGAGTTTCTAACCAGTGGTATAGATTTTGTGTTGTTGTCCTGGTTTAGTTTGCAATGACGCAGGTGAAGATTGGTTAATCAAGTATGTCGACACTGTAATTGATGAAGTATAGATACCTGAAGTAATAAATATCTTATTGACATTAAATTATTAAGTATAAAAGTCATGTTGCTGATAAAAACAACTATTCCTATGCATTGACGTAAAGAATTCTACATAATTTTAATCCTTTTTATATTACACTGGTAATTATATATTACTTATTACAATTAAAATTATTATAATATGCATTTTTGTTACTCAGCTTATTTATTACTGTTTTATCACGTTCATAGTTCCTTTCTTTTCAATTATCTATGTAGATATTTTATACTGAATCAATTCACGTTTTCCAAGAGGAAATAAGATAAGTTCTTGCAACTGATGTGGAAGTATGATTTGTACATGAATAGATGTCAAATGCAAGTGCAAAACCGGAGGTTGGAGATGTACTTCCATTTGCGTGGTCCCCGGCTTGCAAAGCCCCACCAGAGCTTTCGCGAACGGCCACCTCCAGCGTGACTTCCGGTTCTCTAAACCGGAGGCGGATACGGACCGGAAGCACCAACGGAAGGTCGCCGGAAGTGTCATCGAAGGACATTGTGCAACTGCTTTCAAGATTGCAAGCGTAATTTTCACCGAACAACTAAAAGATCGCGTATAACTCCCCGTTTTCAATAACAACGCCACTTTCTTCGAACATTGTTGCATTTAATACTCCACCATATTCCTAATGCTCATTGACATTAAACGAGCCGTTTTCTTCGATAAAAAGAGGTTAGGAAAGTTGATATTTATGAAAATAACATTCTATCGACACACTTTCAACGATCCAACGACTAACGATGATTTTCATATCCAAAACGAATCTCGCATAACCTCAACTTTCTGATAAACTTGTTTGAATGGAAAATTGCGCACGATCTATTCAACGTTCGCAGCAGATCTCAAAATTCCATCATACACGAAGAGATGTTCAAATCTCTAAAATAACACAAAAACGCGATCAAGAAGTCCACATATAAATCCCGCAAATTATTTCCAACTTAAAACCCCATCACCCAGCCAAGGCTACCAAACGAGCAACATCAAAAGTCCACTTGTTACAGCAAAAAGGGAGACCTAACCTAAGCAAGGAGGCATTATAAAGAAAGAGGTTGCCATGCAAGGGATAAACAGCACGAAATAACCGGATACCAGGAGCAGACCTTTCGCGCAAAAACGGCTCACGTTCAACGATGGAAAATTAAATGGTTCGACGCGTGTATGCGTGTCTGCGCGAGTCAGAATAATAATTATATGGGCCAGTGCAACCGATGCGTGGGAGGAACCGTGGCAGCCCGACATATTGTCATTAACCTCGTCCCATCAGCGCAGTTTCACGCTCACGGAGGCACGCACACACGTATACGCTGCGGCGCGAGTGCATTTACGTAACTGTTGCACTAATCTGCCGTATGAATCGATATCATGCGACAATTCGCTGATCGTCTCTCAGGTATCGATGCGTAAAGGCTGCTGGTTGAAAATCAGGCGAAAGCTCGTGAGCTTTGGGATGGTGAGTGGCGAAGTAAATTAGAAAGCTGCAGGTGAGTCCTACGTTTTCTGCTATTCATATGTCATCGTGCATTACTGTCTCTCAGTATTTTGAGTATTTCCTGTATTTTGAGAATTTTAACAAGGGTACGAATATTTAATCATATATATGAATCAATAATAATTGGATTACGAATTTAAATTAATTATTCAGGAGTTATATATCGTCCTACGTCATTGTTTCTCAACATTTTGAGTATTTTGAGAATTTTAACAAGGGTACGAATATTTAATAAAATATATGAATCAATAATAATTGGATTACGAATTTAAATTAATTATTCAGGAGTTATATATCGTCCTACGTTATTGTTTCTCAACATTTTGAGAATTTTAATAATATATGAGTATTTAATAAAATATATGAACCAATAATAATTGCACTACGAATTTGAATTAATTATGCAAGAGTTTGGCAATAATATAGTAAAATTAATAATAAAGGTTCTTTGAAATAGAGCAGTATTGTTGTATTGTAAAATAATACATTTCTTAAAAGCAATATTTTTTGAAAATAAATAAACGAATAGAAATGGAATTAAAGTAATGCGATTATGATAAATAATATTTAGCTAGGCTAACAATGAGTCTAAAATATAAAGAAATTTGTGAGTTAAAGAATCACTTTTCCTTTAAAATTTTTAATTTTATGAGATAGATATATTTAGAATATATTTATCCATATATTACATTGAATATAATTTCTATTAATTTACAATATACATACAAAAAAGTGTTGTATACTACTGCACATAGATAACCACTATACACAAAACATTAATTAATATACATACATGAAACGCATATCTAGTTTCATTTAGATAAATTATCTACAGATAAAGTTACTGAAACTTATTTAAATTTGTGCATTTCCCTACCGAATCATGGAAACATTTCTCCTTCATTCGAGAAATTATATTCGACCAATAATACGTCGAGTTACAGTCAGAATATTCCGATCAACAGAAAATGGCGGAATAAATTAATCAATTTCCGACATGAAAGAAATCCTCCCCCAAAATTACATCCTCGAGTTCCCAAAAAAAGGTTCCCGTGGCCAAACGAACCCTCCTAAACCACTCCGAGAATAACCTAACCTAAACGCTCGTCACCTAAACAACAACAGATCGAAGAACATAACCTAAAATCGAGAAACACGTTCCATGGACGATGAACACTCTGAAAACGTAACACCAGTCAGCACCATCGATCCCTACCAGCGAGCAAGTCCGAAAACAAGCATCAGAACGGATGTCTCCTAAAAAAGAGCGAAAGGTAGCCGGGCAAGCATCAATTTCCCAGCCGATCCCCGACTCTGACGTCTCGGAGAACGCATAAGCTCTAAATAACGCGCAGTATACACGTTACTCTATCTGGTAGTATTAACCTCGCCTGCAGTGTGTGTGTGCACGACCGCCAACACACATTGCACACACGTGTTGGTCGCTTCCATTGGCACGTGTGAGTGGAGCCACTGTGCATGTTGCTCACACGAACCGTGTGCACCGCGCACGCACACGTTCGTGCATCGCCACTCAAGGCCGTATCTGCATCCTGCTGCAATTCACACAGCACCACCCGCTATTAGCCGGTGGAAAATCCGCCGTGGGTTCTCAGACGCGTTCCGGGGCCGTGGAAAAAAGGGAAACGCGACTGCCTATGCACAGGTGACTTCGCCTGGGGAGCTCCTCATTTTCCGCGGAACAAATTTCCTTCTTTTCCATCTTCCACCATCGTCCGTGTCTTTTTTAGCCTCTCTGTCTATGGCGATTCTCGTCTCTTTTTCCCCCCCATCGAATTTTTCACTCGCGTCGTTCCCTTTCTTTTTGCAAATGGCGAAAGACGACGTTGAGAAATTTGTCATCCGAATTTGTAGCACGACATGTGCAGAAGGAAGGTTTTTTCGAATAAAGTAGCGTTATACCGTTTTCGGAGGATCGAAATGGATTCCACGTATCATGGGTGGCTAAATTCCGCGGAAATTTCACGGTTTGGTGGGGGGAATAGTTTCGGAACTGGCCAAGTCGAGGAGTTCCATTTTTATGAGCCACGATCGCCATAAAGATCCACAGATAACACGTCCCTCGCCGAAAGGTGTACATTATGGAAATGGTTGGAAATTTTTGCGGGTTACGTTTATCTACGAATGGCCGACGCAGTGATGCGGGTCCAATCGGCAACACCCGCGAACGAAATACCCATATCGCGCGAAAAACCGCTTAGAACCCTTTCGATAATGGGCTCCATTTCGTAATCAATGTCGCAGCCCACATAACTGCGGCTAAATGGGACACGATGTAAATTGGTACGGGGCATGTCGACGGCTATCTTCTCCGCTTTACGCGGCTATCGACTGCTAGGGAGAAGCAAATGTCCCTAGGCTAGCTTGCGCCTCGAAAATCCCTCGTAATTCATCAACGTATCTTATCCGGCGCTTATAAATCTTTCCTCGAGGATCGCGAATGATCGAATTAGACCCCTTATCGCGACAAAAAGGCGCAATGCAATGGGATTTATTAAAAAGAAGAAGGACAGGAGGGGGGAAAAAGGAAGGGAAGAAACGGAAGTTCTAAGTGGAAAGTCGAGTTCTACTGATAACGGCTGATTATCGGGGGCATAATTTATCAATGAAACGAGCTGGCGTGCGACTAATTGACAAAGAACGAAAGCAAAAGGATGAATCAGCGTGGCGAGGCGAGCATCTCGCGGCAAAAAAATTCAAGCGTTTCTCGCGGCAGGCGAAGAAAAGTTATTACGGTGGCAATCGATAACTTAGCCTAATAAAACGACAGCTCGGGGCCGGCACACGTAACCCCAGCGGAGGAACAGGGGTGAAAAAGTTGCACCCTGCACAAGGTAAAAGCAGCCAATTAGCACATGTCGCTGGGCAGAGAAATATAACATTCAACCCTATTTTTAAAACGCTTCGAGACACAACGCCACACTCTCATTAACCACGGGATCAGCTGGCTCTGCTGTCAGAAAATTCGAGAACCAACGTTACCTCCTCTTACATTTCCTTTTACATTTCCATCTCGGCGAACCAAGAAGCTGAATGTCACGTTTAATTAAATTTCTTCGCCATTTCGATTTTATGGAATACGAATTTCCAATTGCTTTTCGAACGCGTGTAATTCTCCGACGGAAGTTACGTTTATTCGACTACCACGCGGTGGTATTCGACGTGGAATTTAATTTGTTCGATATTATAATAAAATTAGACGGGCAGGAGAGTGAAGAGATTATTTTTAAAGAGGTTATTTTTAAAGGGAAGCCGATTCGCTCGATTTTGCAGGAAGGATATCGTGGAAGAATTTGCTTTGGCAATTTATCAGATATCGACAAGGTTGATCTTCGCTAAGTAATATTTCTCTGTGTTCCCCGGGCTGTTTATCTGACCAAGAATTTCGTTTGTTCACGACGAAAAGGAGCGAAGAGGTTAAGCCGGCCTTATTAAGGTCTCATTTGGCGGACGAATTTCCTGAATGCGGAAACCAAGGCTGAATCTCCTTCTGACAAACTGCGTCTCGTATTCATCTTTGTTCCTCCTTTGTCCGGCTGTTAGAAAAGGTCTTGAAAAAATTCCGCCCTCGACAGATAGCAGGCAGTCTCGAGAATCCGCAGGTCGCATTTATTCCCTATCTTAAGCGATTTTAATGAATGCAACGATGAAACGTGACGATGAAATTCATAAATTAAACGTCTCTTTAAATATCCGAGATAAAACGCGTAGTTTCGAATTTTCTCAAACGAAAAATTTCCAATCCCCTATATGTCCCTAAATAGACTCTCCATCTCCCTAGATCTACCGTACCGACAAAGTTCGATACGTCAACTTAACCTCGTAATTAACTTTACAATTACGCGACATTAAAATTTTACTTGTTCACGAAAGACGATTATAATCGATCACAGTCTGTTAAGTTACAAAGAAATTCATGAAATTAGGAAATTAGTTGAGGTTAGGAAATATCGTTGTTTACGATCGATTTATGAGCTATATACGTGTTATTAAACGCAAAGTATAAGAATAAAACATGTTTTTTAAATATCAGATATAAGACGCGTAGTTCCGTATTTTGTCAGTTGAAAAACTCCCTATAAATTCCTATACAAATTCTCCATTTCCCTAGATCTACTATACCGAGAAAATTCGATACATCAATCTAATTTTATAATTAATTTCATAATCGTGTACAATTAGAATTTTATTTATCTACGAATCGCAGTCTGTTAACTCAAGAAAAATTGTATATTGTATAAAATAGGAAATTGGTTAGGGTTACCAAGTGACAAGTTTTTCCAATCGATTTCAGCGCTGTACGCAGTTCAAACAATACGTTTTATCTATTCCAAATAAAACGTGACAAACAAGTATATAACATCTATCTCACAAATGGAGCAATTATCATAATTATCAATACCCATATATAATTACTCGACAAACAACGATACATTCCGTAACTCGAGAAACCTAACCTAAAATCGAATCCAATCGATCATCCTAACCTACAAATACCCGCAGCCCAGATCGTCAGAAACACGAACTATATTCAATTCTGTTACGTTAAAAATCCACCAAATTTGAATCATATACTTTCAAAAGTACGAAGTATATTATGCTGTCCATAAAAACCTCTATAAGTAATCCAAAATTTTTTTAAAACTTTCAAAATAGAGAAAAATGCCTGTTTCAGAGTGATCACATTTTTTTACTGAAATTGGCATACCTTGCAGCACTGTACATTTATAACGATAAAAATCAGCTAATATTTAATGCAATATTACTGAAGTGTGGTTCTTCAGCTATATGCTCGCGAAAAAATTCGCTAAACATTTATATTTTAACCGTTGTGACGGGATTGTATTTACCGAAACCTTTCTTTTTCTCGCATTTTTGGTTATATGAAGTACAATGATTCCTTTCCTAACCCGTTGATCCACACGATGACCACGGTTGAGAAAATTTCCGAGACCTCGACAACAATGTCCACCCCCGGGAGCGTGTGGCCAGCTTATCGGCGGCGCCCATCGTGGCTGTATCGCGATCGTCGTCAAACGTGCCTCCGCCTGGAAGCTTCGCGTGCATCGACGCCAGCACGCGAGAACGGTGCAGTATGGCAGTAGTGCAAGCAATCACTTGGATTGACGGAAGTGGACACGAGAGACACAACGGCCGCGGCGGGGGGAGGACCGGGGGGCAGGAGGAGGCGGCCGGAGAGGCAGGGGAAGTCTGCGTGAGAGGAGAACGTGGCCGGTGACGTCACATCCGGTAGCCGGTCGACGTTTCACTCTCTTTTTCTCGCAGACCGCGCGACCGACAGAAAGAAACGCGAACGCGTGCACTGAATTCCTCATCCGCCTCGCGTTCCACGCTCATGCGTCTTCGGCCAGGATTTACACGCGTGATTTATGCCTCGAGGCTTCGAAGGCCGGAGGCCCGTTTCGAAGTTGCCAGTCACACCGAGACCTCGTTCCAAAATGGCACCTCAGTTTCCACGATTCGACCGGAGAGGGCTCCTGTTTCGGCTTCTGGTATCGAGGGATGACGACAGATGGCTTCAGTGGCGGCGCAGGGAGTAATGCACGAGACCACACTCCGACATCTACGTACTTCGTCTAAAAGCTTCCTCTCTTTCGGGACTATTGTGACCGGCGAGAGTATTCGAGTCGACATTACAGGAACTATTCTAGATTCAACGGTGGACGTGACTAGCGATTAACAGACAACGATTCTAACGATTAAGCTGTAAATCAAGCAGGAATCAAGGAGGAACGAGGCTCTAACGATCAACCTGTGGCGATCATCGTTCAAGCATTCGCCACCAGAGGGAACGAAGAGGAACGAATTTTTCTTGCCTCGGCGAATCCTCCGATTCCTATATATACAAATTCCAGACCTATATATATGCAAATTCCTATTTCAAGATTCCTATATATACCAATTCCAGGGCATGCTAGGAAGGCCTTACTGACGAATTCACTATCAGGCCCCATAACAAAACGAAGAAAACGCCATCGCAACACGAGGACACCACAGCCAACATCAACGGTGGGCAAGGACCTCATAAATCTCATATTACCTAATCCCTGAATAGATATTCAACTCTGTTTAACACTATAACTACCGATCTTTAATGGGCACCGAACTGTAACCTGCACAGATTATAGTAATCTCAGCGAGTAAGACGAATACGAGTGAATATATCGATTATAGTTCTTTCTTAATACGAGTTGCTACCAATTTTATTCCTAAAGCAGGTGTATGTGTTCGGTGGTTGCAAAAAGGAAAATTCCGGGACCAGTCATTTTGACCGGGTTGGTAGTTCTAGCGTTAAAGAGGTATCGAATTAATTCGCGTGTCTAGTTTCGAGTTTGCCACGATTCTCGCTGAACAGTCGCTACCCTGTAAACTGTCATAGGTCTGCAAAATGCAGTCCGCCATATTTAAAATCCGCCGCAGAGAAAGCTGGAATGTCTTGGACCACCTGTCCGGTGGTTATCTGAAAAGCACATGGAGACTGAACTGCAATAAAGCTTGCACTTACCTATCTTACTGTTGGGACTGTAAGGATCGTAGCTGCTGGTACTCATAGGGCTGGCGTACCCGTTGTTGCTACTGGGCTGCTGCTGCTGGTGGGCCAGGGGACTGGAATGGGCCAGCGGCGGCTGTTGTTGCTGAGACTCGGCTAGCTGTTGCTGCGGATTCGTGTAGACCACGTGCTGGCCCTGCAGTGTGGCGGACGGTGAACCGGGGCTGTTCGCGGCCAGCCAGTCGTCCGGTCTGGCGCTTTTGTTGCCTGCCGTGATCCCAGCGAACAGGCCACCGGCCGCAGTCACCGGCCCGGTGACCGACGAGGGCGTCGTGGACGTCCCAGCCAGGTGTTCAGGCGTCTCGGCCTTGACCAGTGTCAAGGACGCCGTCCCGGCCACCACGGACGCGATCGCCCCGACG
>NW_016908588.1:273502-291898 GCF_001483705.2 Eufriesea mexicana | reverse complement strand
CCACCCCCGCCACCCCGGCCACCCCTGCCACCCCGGTGTTCGAGCCTCCGTTAGTCGTGTCCATGCTGGAGTCGCTGGTGTCCATGCTGGACGTGGCTGGATCCGTAGTGGCTAACCTGGAAGTGGCTGCCAGTACGACACCCCCCGTGCCAACCACTCCCGACGCCTCATCGTAACGCACCGCTACGTTGCCGCTCACTAAGCTGGCCACCGTGACGGGTCCTCTGCTCACCTCTGTTCACTTGCTTCTTAAAGTCCCTTACGCAGATCTTCTTAGCTATTGGGGAACTAGCGCCGCGTTTATGACAGTTGGTAGTAGGGTGATCGGGTGAGCGGTTGTGCTTCGAGGTCTGGCGAGCTCTGGTGGTTGGCAAGGAGTGGGATGTTAGAGGGATTTGCGATGACCCGGTGGCTCGGAAGGCAGTGGTTCCCGTCGATCAGGGGTAGCCAGGTTCGTCTCGGCCGAGATACTGAGCCTTGGGTGTCGAAGGGTGCTCCGACGGTTTCCAAGAGACCGACCCTTCGAGCGTTGCAACGTTTGATAGGCTGCGAATGATTCCTCGGTCGATTCCCTCCGTCTAATTGCTATTATGCACGCGCTTATGCTCTGTATAACACGCACGGACGCGACTCGTCTAGTTGCACTTTTAGGGTGTCCGCAGCTATTTCGTGGCCTCTCGTTGAGGGACTTCCTCTACCGCATTTTGAAGTGCACCTCGAACTGCGATCCCAGATGCATACTGGTCGAGTCGGATCGTCGCCCGTTGCTGTCTTGAGGTATCTGGAACAGAAGATGATACATCGGTCAGCTGATAGATCCATCTCCTTGCATCTCCTTAACGCTTTCACTGTCATGCACTTTGTGTACGCTACGCTCAGGGAGCCACGATCAAATTTCCATTATTCCTACGATACTATGATGAATTATCAAACAATATGGGGACAAAATGGTGCAAATTATTAATGTCTAGTTATTTATTTACGTTCTTCAAATTTTCAAAAAATGGTTAGAACGAAGCAAGTATAAATTAACCCTTTGCACTCGAGAGGCGCCTCTCAGTCACCATTTAATCGGATTTTAAAGATGGATGTTAATTAATATATCAAATTTATAATTACCCAACGATGCGTGGAATATCGAAATAAAATAATTCTACGTTTTAAATTGCATACGATTTCTTATTTGTCGTTTTTAAAATATCGTTCGCCTTATGGCAGAAAGTCTTCGAATTACTATTTTCCTGTAAATTAATAAATAAATAAAAATCGCCGAGTGCAAGGAGTTAAAAAATTAGTATCGTCACTATTGGAAAGGCAAATTTAGCTGTAGACAAAAATCAGTCTAAGATATAGGATACAAATAAATCAGAAGATATAAGTTCCTAGAAGGAATGCTTTATGCATACATTCGTTGGGAGAAGGGGGTTTGAGCGAACCGCGTCGCGTACCCTCTTGACAGGAGTCGGGTACAGCTGCAGATGTGTCTTAGGGGGGTCGGTTAGTCTCTAAGGAGAAGCATTAGGAGAAACATATACCTTCCTTGCGAAATAAAAGACTTATAAGAGAATATATCCTAGTTATTTTAATATTAGAACCCACAATCCTAATAGTCACCAATATAGCCCCACTGTGGAGGCAAGCAACGATCACTGATGATCACCATGACAGTCATCGTGTTAAACTAACTCCTTCAGTCTAATTTCGTCGCTTTTATCATTCCATTCTCCATTCATCCTATTATTTGCTAAATCGAGATTTTATTCTGATAAGAAAATCAAATTTTCCAAACGTCAAAACACGCTGCTATAGATACTTGTCAAATTCTGAAAGACTGCAACGAAAGTCTCTACATAGATACGGGTCTTGCGTAACATTTCTGCTGTTTATCTCGTTTTTGGAGAGAGAAATGCACTTGTACCACTTCTATTTCCTACGTAAGCTCGTATTCTCTAACTTCCAGGTTGGTTATAACGGGTAGACAAATAATAAAGGTGAAATATGACTTGCGAAGTGACAGTATGATCAGCGTGCTAATCTTAGCGTTATAATCTTTCGTTTATGGAGTCAGAGTAATCCGCAGTAACGATGTATGGTGAAACTCAACATCGATACGGTGTTCATTGGCAAAATCGATTTGCTTTTCAAAAAATTGTCAAGCTGATTTTTTCTCATTGCATCTAACGAGATAATTGGCAGCGCGTAGCAAGAATTCCCGTAATATAAATAAGATTAGACGCGTCAGGGTTCAGTGTACCCAGAATTTGCATTTCAATTGTCGTGACAGCCGCATTATCAATTAACACCACCGCTCGTTTTATCGAAAACGGATCTCGATAGCTTATCACAAAGAACGCTGTATTTCTGTGCCTGTCACGCTTCAACGCTACAATCGAACGGCTCGGTGACCGATGGAATAAGGATTAAATTAAACTCGTTAAATTTATCGATAAACTCACCCCAAATCGAATTTCTTAAAAATTCGCTGAATTTCCAGCTTTAAGTGTCATAATTGGCATTCTGCGCATTCTCCCCTTTTAGATATCGGTAATCATTAAAAAGCTGATGGGTTTGGAAAACTCATACCTTATTCATTTTCCATATTTCACATTTCCTTTCTTTCTACGATATTGAATATTCCTCGAATTAAAAATAAATCTATATATAAATCTATATAATTAACTATATTTAAAAATAAAATAATCCAAAATTAAGAAAACGTGTGTTTTGCAATAGTTATCTTTGTTTTGTATCATCCTGTACCATTTGTACCATCTTTTACTCCGGTAACGCGTAATTTCATATTTCCTCGCACGATGACGAAATAAAATTGGACAAATATCGAGGAAAAATAGGAGAAGTAGGAGTAAAATTGGACAAATATCGAGGAAAAATAGGAGAAGTAGGAGAAATAGGAAAAGTAGGAGAAATAGGAAAAGTAGGAAAAATAGGAAAAGTAGGAAAATAGGAAAAGTAGGAAAATAGGAAAAGTAGGAAAAGTAGGAAAATAGGAAAAGTAGGAAAATAGGAAAAGTAGGAAAATAAGAAAAGTGGGAAAAGTAGGAAAAGTAGGAAAAATAGGAAAAGTAGGAAACATAGGAAATGTAGGAAACATAGGAAAAGTAGGAAAAGTAGGAAAATAAGAAAAGTGGGAAAATAGGAAAAGCCGGAAAATTGGAAAAGTGAGAAAAGCCGGGAAATTGGAAAAGTGAGAAAAGTAGGAAAAATAGGAAAAGTAAGAAAAGTAAGAAAAACAGGAAAAGTAGGAAACATAGGAAAAGTAGGATTCTTAATGGAAAATCGCCAAATTCGTAAAAATCGTAAAAACTAAATAAATAAATAAAATAACTCTAACTTCCTTAAAAAGAAATTACGTGAGACATGATGTTCGTAGAGTGAAAAGATAAATAGGTGTGCTGGAAATAAAAATAAAAATTTGCTTATTCGATGCATCGTATCGGACGTTATTGTAGCAGAAAATTGTTAAGACAGAGTATTTGTTCGAATCGGTGCTGATGTATTAATTTGGGGGGGAAAAAAAGGGAAAATGAGAAAAACGAAAATTGCTTGGAAATTACACGTATTATAAGAAAGGTATACGTAGACTGTGTAGCAGAGACCACACGACACGCCATTACGTCTAGGGGGAACTTCGGAACAGCTCTCGATCCACGCCACGCAATTTCCTTCTGCGTGGAGAAATCGCGGGTAATGATACGCTTCAACGATCGGACGAGCAGCGATGAAACGGGAGTTGGATATTCTTGGTCCTCTGATCTAAACTTTCAGTCGTCTGAAACGCGAGCACCAGGGCCAATAAACCTCTCTCAGTCCTGTGACAATCGCGGACAACGACAGTCGAGCAATTCTGAGCAACCCTGGGGTTCATTTTCGATGGGACGTTAAACGCTTCGATTGTAATTTCGATTTTACAGAGCACGTTTATGTAATATCTCATAACGAATCGAAATATCGACTCCATTTTCTTGAAACAAATGAATTTTTACATGAATTTTTGATTCCTCCTTAGACAAATTTATTCAAAATTGGGGAAAAATTCAATTATTTATTTAAAATATATTTACAAATTTTAAACGGTGTGGTTAAGATTGGAAAATATTTTGAAATTTTTGAGAATGATGCACGTGTTTATGATCAATGTATGGGTGTGGATTTTCATTAATTATAAGAAGAAAGAAATGAACTTGATTTCTCTTCTTATAAAATAAAAATTTGGAATTTTTCGTTTGATTTATTATAGTCAAGAAAGGATTAATTAGGTTATATTTATAAATATTAAATGGGATAGTGGTGATTAGAAAATATTTTGTTATTAAATTTGTTATTAAATTATTAAAAATTATATACACGTATGTCGCTATTTATATGTGGTTATCATGGTGAGGAAAGGATTAATTAGGTTGTATTTACAAATATTAAATGGGATAGTGGTGATTAGAAAATATTTTGTTATTAAATTTGTTATTAAATTATTAAAAATTGCATACACGTATGTGGCTATTTATATGTATGAAACCGTATTCGAATTAGGCAAAAATCTAACAGAACTACATATATGTGTCAGTATTTTTTAAGAACCTGGCTGATAATTATTCTGTTCGCATAAGATTTTCTAAATTTCATTTATGCAGTGTTATTCAAAAGCATTCAATTTCCTTTTGGTAAAATGGTATTCGAGAATGTCTTTCATTAGCTTCACAATTAATTAAGCATACTTTATTGAAGTGTTGGGTGTACTATGGGAACGTAAAGAATAAATAATCAACCATTTTAATTATACCTTCTAGAAGCTGAAGTAATTAATACATATATTACTTAAAATTCCATAAATAACAAACTAATATTACCAAAAAGAAATAACAATTTGAAATATGTTTATAAAGAATAATAATAAAGAAAATTTAATTTAATACCATATATAAATGAAATATTTCTTTTTACCCATATTTTACTACTTTGCATGAATTCAAATTTATATATAATCCTACAAATATTTCTTGAAAGGAACAGATATAACTATGAAATTTTATATGCAAAACATTTAAATAAAAATAGTTTTCAATTAATTTATGAAAATTTATCGCGTTATTATTTTAATCACGATATTAATAATATTATCAAAATATTTACGTATGAATATTTCTGAGAAGAAATAGATATTAATATGAAATTTTATTTCTAAGAAATTTGAATAAAAATATTTCAATAAAATATTTTCAATATGTATATAAAAATTTATAGTGTCATCATCTTAATAACGATATTAATAATATTATTAAAATATTTACGTATAAATAATTTTTAAAAGGAGCATATTCATATGAAATTTTATGTGCATGACATTTGAATAAAAATATATTCCAATAAAATATTTTTCAACGTGTTTTCGAAAATTTACCATCTTAATAATGATATTAACAATATTATAAAAATATTTTTATTCTAAAATTTTAAGTGTAAGAAATTTAAATAAAAATATTTCAATAAAATATTGTTCAACATATTTACGAAAATTTATTGCATTATCAAATAAATAATAATATTAATATCGTTATTAAAATATTTACGAAAAGTTATCGTGCATCAACGATTTAAGCCACTCAACACCAAACTGAGGAAGGAGCAAGAATGATCAAAGTGATCGCGTTCGAGGCTCTAATGTCAGGGTATACTCAACTTTTAAAATATAAGGATGACGGTTACAAGTGGTTTAAATGTCTCAAGTGAGAGAATAAGAAAGTCGGGATGCATCTGACACGGCAGACGGTTGTTCAATGCGACAGAGTCACGTGGAAATTGAGCAATTGAGAAAGAAGAGGATTACGACAACGCAGAAGTTGCGTCCCGGAGACACGTCGCTTGGAACAATGCAATTGCAAATTGATAGGATGCTAGTCGGTAGTAGGACGCGTTTTTATCAAGTAACACCGGGTGAAAGTGTCTGTTGGTCACGTGGAGAATCGCTTTTTCTAATTCCCCGGTAAAAACAATTCGCTCACCGTGGCAAACGCGAGATCCCACCTTCTCAATCCGAAAAATGCAACGATTACCTTTCCAAAACTGCTGGCGAAAATTTCAGCTCACTCGCAACGATAACCAATCACAAACCCGTCGCGGCAACAACATTTCGCACGAATTTCTCTCATCTTATTCCCAAAAACACAACTCGCAACTGTCGAGGCACTTCACTGAAATAACAACGGCGAAGGAACTACGATAACGATAAGAAAACACTGGGCAAGTATTCGGAGATCGATTTTCGAACGTCAACAAATCGCATGGACCGCGGAGTCCGCTTGCCGCGCACGCTGCGCCATCTAGGCCCCCGCAGGCTACCTACAACGAGACTACAACGCACCGGGAATCCCCAGCTGCGAAATTCGCCGGACAAACGGAGAAGAAACGTTGGCGAACCGAGGTGGAACGCGCGATTCGGGCAGACGAGTCGTATGGCGCGACGCAGTTGCCCAAACCGTCCCCTCCATGGCGTCCCATAGGCCTTGAAACGGTGACCAATGGCGGGACAACGAAGGCAGAACGACTGGGTCCGCGACTTTCTACGCAGCTCCGGCTTGCCTGGCCCCAAAAAGACGACTGAGAATTCCGATTGCGACGCGCTTTGCCTCTACACCTCCCCTCTAACCACGCTGGGCCGTCGCCTCTTTTGTTTACCTCCCGTTTCCCTCCCCCTCCCGCCGCCCCGTGCCCTGTAACGGGCCCGTGGCGTTTCCTGGTATTTCAATGGGACATTCGGAACGGGTTATGACGTTTTTCGGATTTCTTTCACAGATTCTTATGCCCTTGGAAGGTAAACGTTAGGTTATGGTAGTTCGCTTCACCTTTCTTTTCTTTTCCTTCTCCCATCGGGTCTCTGGGTAACGAGAGGACATTGTTGACGTAGGAGTTCTCGTTTCCCATATATCGCACTGGCAACGAGAGAAACGACACTTGCTTTCTGAATATAAAGCTTAACACCCTTCGCGCTCCACGATTTTTTGCCTAAAGAACGGTACGAGTTGTAAAATTTTCTGCCGTGTAAGGCTAATGATGTGTTTTTTAGCAGAAAATAAGAAATCGTATAATAATTAAAACGTAAAACATAATTATTTCATTTCGATACCTCGCACACTGTTGCATTATTTTAGATTTCATATATTAATTAATATCCAGCTTCGAAATTTCAGCAAATGGCGACTGTAGGGCATCTCTCGAGTGCAAAGGGTTAACACTAGAACTACCGATCTTGAGTGGGCACCTAACTATAACGTGCTCAGATTATAGTCATTTCAGCGAGTAAGATGAATATGAGTGAATATATCGATTACAGTTCTTTCTTAATACGAGTTGATACCAATTTTATTCTTAAAGCAGGTGTATGTGTTCGGTGGTTGCAAAAAGGAAAATTCTGGGACCAGTCATTTTGACTGGGCTGGTAGTTCTACTTACAAGGAGAGTGCAAGTCCTTCGGGTTACCGATTTAATTGAAACTTTGTAGGTTTGTAGATTTTGTCATGCAGTTCAAGAATATATATCATTATGGCCGCCACTACTCGATAGTTTTTGAGATATTTGCGATTAAAGTTTTATTACTTCGGTAACTACAGATTTATTTCCAATGGTTTTCAAGTACCATTGTGGCCCCTAATAGCGACACCCGAAAATTCCTATGATGCAAATTCCTAGTTGATATTTTTTCTTCAATCTATTTTTCATTTTGCATTCATTTTTCGCCGATGAAAACATTGTAAATTAACAATTGTAATTCAAATTTCTTAATAAAAAAATTTATTCTTTACGATTTCTTATGTTAGTATATATTTGTTACAGAGTAATAAGAATACAAGACGAGGAAAACAGTTTTCTATAGCAATCTTATTAATGTCTAGTAAATATCTCAAAAACTATTGAGTAGTGGCGGCTATAACGATATATATTCTTGAACTGCATGACGAAATCTACAAACCTACAAAGTTTCAATTAAATCGGTGACCCGAAGGACTTGCACTCTTCTTATTAGTGTTAAATGAAGTGCTTCTGCAGGTCGATGACAGGTCTCTGACATAACTTTTCGATGATTTTAACCCTTTGCACTCTTACATCGAGTTGCACTCGACGTTTCTTGATTCTTTATTTATCAAACGAGAAAACAGGAAATAAGTAACTACCTGAATTATTAAATTCAGAATATAAATTACGACAGTGTTTGACAGCTATATTTAATATAATCGGTAAATAAAATCCTTTATAAAATAAAATAGGTAGCATTCGAGGAACTGTTCTGTGAAGTAAATTTTATTTTGTTTTTGGCAACAAAATTGGAAAATAATTCAGAGTGAATGTGAGATTAAAACGAAATTGTTCTACGACTTCTGTGAACGGGTCCTGGCCCTTATGGTTGTTCGTGATGCTAAACTATATCGTGACCCCATGGCGATTATTATTATTAAGATTGTGAAATACACAGGCCTAATTTCTTATCTACTCTATTTTGCAAAAGCACGTTACATTTGAAACTAATAAAATAAAATTTTTCTTTTCTGAGATATAAAACGTATCCCAAAATTTACGCAAGATTCGAAATTGGCGCCATTTGTGGAGGAAAGTGTTGTCAACGAAAGGAAAATGACAGCGTGACAGCTGACAGTTCAGGGTTATCAAAAATGGAGCGCTTCGCGAAAGAACAACGTGTCTTCACTGTTCAGCAATATTTACAATTCTTAACTCATTTTCATCCAAGCGCGGAATATTCCGCGAGCCACGACTGTCGTTTATCACCGAGCGCGGAATATTCCGCGAGCCACGACTGTCGCCTATCACCGAACGCGGAATATTCCGCGAGCTGACTGTTTCCATTACCAGTTGCTGAATATTCTTCATATGCCACAGATCACGTTTGATCCCTTTTGTGAGCATCTCATCTACATCGGTTCATTATATTCTTAACAAGTTTTACTTTTGTCGTGAAAATCCTTTTAACTGCCATTATGAGTAGGTGCTGATATGCGCTCAGTGATACGGGCTAGTCGTCAGTTGAACGTCGCTGATGCTTGAACACGGCACCTTAAGTACAGCCATGATGCAAACGGGTTAATTAAAAACCTGTGTTTCCTATCAAAATTACTATCTTGGGACACCCTATATATAGTTGTTTCTCTGAGTACTACATAATATTCTAATTCTAAAATTTTCATTTCTACACTGTTCCCTGATAGTATAGGGATATCCCACAAATCATCAAGATCAAGCCTCGAATTATTTATCGAAAAATTCATTTTCGATTTTTCTTTTTATCAAGAAAATCGACATGGAGAGTACACGTAAATAGGGTGTGATTTTGGGGTGATCAGGGATTCTTACTAATGACGGGTCATATAGTTCCACTGTCCGGTGGCTGACCTATCGATCAGTGGCTCGGGCTGGCTCAGTCGGGATCGTGCATCCGAAAACAGCAATTTATTAATCACCGATGTCATCTGGAACATGCACGGCCGACTTCTGACAATAGCAGTCTGGTAAGCCGTGTGTCACTGGCAGAACAACCGAGCTTGCTTGCACGTCGTTGCGGAACGACTGATCGATTATTAAAGTCGGACATGGCGCATCGGCGACGACAACTGGATTGATCCTAATATTTGGACGCGGTTCAATGTCTAAATCAGCCTCCATTGCAAGATTCTCATTAATTAACAGAAACAGCATCACTCTCCAAACAACTCTATACATATCCTAGAGATCCCCAGGACAACGAGGATTCGTTTTTGAAATAATTAAAAGTATAATATGGACCATTTTATTGAAACAAATTAAAAACAAATTCCAGTCACTGTTAAGGATGTCGAGCCAAGTGACTTTATATATAAGCCGATCACTGCACAAATTGATTAACCCCATAAAACAAAAAGTGGAGAAATGCAATGAAATAATGTACATTGTTTTCTAAAATTCTCTTTATAATTTAAATCGAAATAAATATCGTAGAATGCATAAATACAAATGTAACTTTCGTCTAACGGTATATAAAATTTATAAGAGAAAATAGCCGAAAGGTAATCGTTGGTAATGTTACCATTTTTGTTATTGGAAGAGTTAATCGATTTGGCAAGTGAAAAAGGTAATAAATTTAAATTCTACTGAATTTTACTTAAATTCTGATAAGACGGCACTAAAAAATTCACCGTTATCATTCATGGCCTGCTAGTGCATTTCAGTTGCATTATTGCAACGATTTACATTAGAGTACGGAGTTAATCAAAGTGACCTCTGAAATAAATTATTTATTATTCAGTAGCCAACAAATTTTTGTCGTTTGATGGTGTTAATCTTAATTATCAGGGAAAGTTGATATAAATATAAAAAGTTATGACTGTACCAAGTGCTTTGACACTTAAATTTAAGATTTTTCAAAAAGTGGAGTTAATCGATTTGTGCAGTGAACGGATCGTATATCCTAGAGAACCTCAGGACGTCTTGGATTTGTTTTCGAACAGATCAAAAATATAATATGGACTATTTTATTGCAACAAATTAGAAACAAATTCCAATCCCTGCTAGGGGTGACGAGCCAAGTGAAATGGAACTTCTAAAGAACATCAGAGACTTGAGGGAAAATGGAAATTTGATCACAGTGGAATGCCACTGTATAAATTCCAGAGTTGTCAGAAACGAATGGAGGAGACGAAATATTAAAAAATACCACGAGGAGACAATAAACACGAGCGCAAATGAAATTTGCGAAAGTGGAACGCCTGTGCAACCGAGGAACAGATATTCCAGAGATTTCGGGGCTGATAGACGAAGGAGACAAAAGGAGCAGCTGAAAATATACGAAGACCCTATTGGCGACTGCTGGCTAACTAGACCAGCCTAAAAAGACGCTCTGCAATCTGGTTTCCACCGGTCTCCAGACTCCGAGAAGCCTCCGAGAAGCGTGTAGTATGCAAATTCGATCGAACCCCGTGGGCTGGTCCCGCGGGACAGCATCGAGAACGGGGCTAGAAAGTTCGGAAAGTGCGTCGAGAGGGGATGAAAACTGTACGAGTAGTCGTGCACAGCTAGTATACTCTTTCGCGTTTCTCCCTCTGTCCCTGTCTCCCTATTTCATTCCTTCGCAGAGGTGCTCCTCCACTTTGTTTCCGCCTGCTCATGGGAATAATAGGGTCTGTGGATTCACGAGCAGTCCTTCGGAATTTCGATGGCCCTCGTTTTCGGGGCAACTGCGTGCTTCGTTTTCCGTCCTAAAGCTTCCTCCACGGTCCACGTAAGCTCCAACAGCGACTTATTTTAGCCTTTATTTGTCTAGTGTGCACGAGGATGACACTGCTTAGATTTTGGATGTAGGACTTTTGGATGCTCAACTAGATAGTTGATAGGTGTAATAACAACTAGATACATATAACAACAGTGTTAGATAGGAACTATACTTCAGATGTATCATTTCGTGGAAGGTTTTCGTTCGTTCGTGTACAGATCGATGGGTATTTTATTGTAATTAAAGCGTCAGGTAGAGGAATTTTTCTCGTAGGCTATTTTCAGAATAAAGAGAGGTTAGGGTTCGAGGTGAATTTTATACAGCTCTTTGTTTTCATCGTAAAAGCTAAGTAAAGAACTTGGGATCAACACCGAGCCGTTCTTGCTACATACGATTCTTTATTAACACAACTGGCGCTGTTTCTATCGTAGCCGAGTCGCAATTGTACATCTCATAAACCTAAATTATTCAAGCAACGTTCATCGACTTTCGAACTCGTTCGAATAAACATGAGCAGTATCTACACCTGTACGTTCTCCCTTTCCCTCGCAATCTCTGTTACACAATCCGAGCAAAGTACGCGGATATTCCCAGGACATGTCCACTTGGAATCTTAGGCAACCATACGTCTGCTTTCCGTGCTCTAACCTCCAATAGCCAGGCCTGCTCGCGTCTCTGGCACAGAGAGTTGTTCATAAACCGATTCGCAGTTCTCCTTTGCGCATTAGGACTCCGTGCCAGGAGGATTGCTCTCGCGAAGAATTCTCGTTATGGGATTTAGGGGTTTGGACTAAGACCCAAGAGGGGAGCAGATTTTTCCGTTAAGCGTGAAATTTGCAGCAGAAACTTTCCCGATTCCCATGGACATCGGCGTTTTCTAACACTTCCAAGTCGTATCACGACCTCATCCTCTGCCAGTGACTTTCTTTTTCGCTGAAAACCAAGCCAGGCCAGTCGGTATTCAATTTCCAATAATTGCGGCTGAAAAGAGCCCGGCCCCTTTTTCTCGCGACTCCGTTTTCATCGTGAAAGCCAGCGAGAAACACATCGCTTCGCCGATATCGAAACACGTCCGGATATTATTACGGATATTGAATTCATGTCGGGCTGGACGTGCGCGTCGAATCGCAAATTGAACGCGGTTGGATCGCGCCTAGAGGACGGCAGCCGGCACAGGCGAGCGCGACGTTGCGCAACGCGAAATTATGTATCAACAGGTAGCCTCTCGCGGTTTTTCTCGCATTAACGCCGTCAAATCGAGCGAAATCCTAGCCCTGTCCGGGAAACGTTCGCGGTGAATTCTCTGTGAAGGTTAGATATCTGATCGCGGCTGCGTGGATCGCCGAGGTCTAGGGATTTTTGCCACGACGCAATTTGCTGCGTGGATCACCGAGACCTAGGGATACGTACGAAAGTATTTGCTACCTAGGAATTCGCACCAGAGTATTTGGAAGCTAGGTACACACGCGATAGAATTTTTAACCTAGGGAATCACACCGGAGTATTTGGAACCTAGGGACTTGCACCGGGGTATTTGGAACCTAGAAACTAGCGAAAGAGTTTTGCAACGTAGGAACTCGCACGAGTGTGTTTGAAATCTAGAAACTCGCGCGAGAGTATTTGGAATCTAGGGACTCATACCGGAGTACTTGGAAGCTAGGGATACACGCGAGAGAATTTGGAACCTAGGGATATACGTCAGAGTATTTGGAACCTAGGAACACACGCCAAAGTATTTGGAACCTGGAGACTCACACCAGGGTATTTGGAACCTAGTAACTAGCGAAAGAGTTTTGGAATCTAGGGACTTGCGCGAGCATACTTGAAACCTAGGGACTTGCGCGAGTGTATTTGAAATCTAGGGACTCGCGCCAGAGTATTTAGAACCTAGGGACTCGCGCGAGAGAATTATTTGACGAACCTAGGGATTTTCGCGACGTCACGATCGGCTACGTGGATCACCGAGACCTAGGGTCTCGCGCGAGGCAATCTGGAACCTAGGGACTCTCGCGAGAGAATTATTTAGCGAGACCTAGCGAATTTCGTGACGTCGTAATTGACTGCGTGGACCATCGACACCTAGGGACTCGCGCGAGAATATATTTGGATAGTCGCTTATTTCCGGCTGGATGTAATTTAATTACGAAGTTTGGAAGAAGAGGATCTATACTGACTATACACTCATTGACTATACATCGCATTTCGTGATCATCAGAGCCACGTATGCGCAGCAGATTAGGTTATACAATAGGATGTGCACTAACAAAATTGGGGTTAGCGAAACCTTGCGTGGCTGTTTTGTTCTTTGTAAAGCTCTTTATGTCTGGATTATTTCATTTCTAAATTGCGAGCCGGGTAAAGAATGCTCGTTCTAAAACAAAGAGAAAACCTACTGATAGTAATCCAACCAGTTTACACACCGGTAGCGAAGCAAAACAACGTTGCATTTCTGTGATAAAGGGTTTGTGAAGTCGAAGATCTGTTTTCAAAACACGCTGTGTAAATACTCTCGATAATAACCATGTCCTCTGTGTATACGTCTGCGATTACTTCTGACAAACATCACTCTACTTCTTTACATTCCTGCGAATAACTGATAAGTGTCGCGCGACTAAATCGAAATTTAATCTTCCAAACGGAATTTCAATCCTATGGAAATAATTAGCTTGAGAAGATACAACCTCCGTTGAAGATTCTGAAGACACCTGAGCTAATAAATGGAATAATAGGATAACAACGCCCACCCGAAATCCAGAGATTCCACGGTGCTGCAGAGCAAACTATTCGATAGACTGGAAACTGGTCAGATCGTTGGAATTCAAACTGTATCGATCGAATCCATCCCTGGTGATGGATGATCCTACGTTTCGTCACCCCTAGATTTCAGAATTCCTCGAGGAACGCGTCGTTTCCCGCGGGAATACCGTGAAAGCACCCTCCGTTCCCGGTTTCCTGGACTCCATTGTCTGTCCCCTCTCGCCCCCCTTTTGCAGGATTTCAACTGGAAAAAGTTCGGACGTCCTTGAAATCGAACGGGTACGAGGAAGCATCGCATCGAGTTTCAGTTCGTTCGCAATTGACGATCCCATGGATGATAACGATAAAGAATGACAGAGGGGTGGGTTATACGACAGCCATTGTGACGGAAAAATGACGGGGAAGATGATAAAACAGGGACGAAAATGGAAGAGAGAAACCCGGGAACGAAATCCCTCTGGTTTGGATTTTCCGACTCGCTGGAACCACGGATACCGAACGTTTTTCTCTAACAAAAATCCACGCGTAGCCTCGCTGGATGGACACAATGTGTACCTGCGTTAATTCAGATTAAGCAGCGTCACGTTTGCACGGGATCGCGGGGCTCGTTTTAATTTAGAGGGACCAGAGTACGTAGGGGATCTAATTACGATTCATTTGCACGAAATTAAAAAACTCTGTCGGTATAAAATATTCTATTTTAATCAAGCTGTTTACCGCGGATCAACCGTGAGCCCCGAGAAATACCGCGGGATACTATTTCGGGAAAGGAATCGCGAATCGGCCATTGGATTTCTTATTTTAGGAAGAACAAATTATAAACCGATCGATGATCTATGCGTGGCATTTTCTGGAAGCAGATGGAAAAAGATACCGTTATGAAAGACTATCTTTGCACGTTAGCACAGCTAACAAGGGGAGTGCAAGTCCTTCGTGTCATTGATCTAGTTGAAAGTTTGTAGGTTTGGATATTTCGTCATCCAGTTCAAGAAAATGTACCATTATAAAAGAAACTACTCGATAGTTTTTGAGACAGTTCTTAAGTCTATATTATCCTATAGCGATAAATGCGGTAGATTAAGTTTGATTTTAGATCGCGAGTGCTTCACGCTGGAGCCATCGATCTCATAGTCCAAGTTTTCATTTGTAACTCTTTTGTACGTTTTGGTTCTTTTATATGTATATTATTGTATCTAGTTTCCTGCTAGGTTCGGGACGAAACACATCCCTTCCTTCTACCTGTTACTCTATCAATAGCAACGACGAATACGGGGATACCAACAGGCCAGCATCATAGGACAATCAGCCCATCATAGGAACCACAAGAGCCAAGACTAAGGAAGCAGAAAATAATACAGTTCGTGAGAAGAGCTCCATTGGAACGCATCAAGGATACTTGTGACCAGAAGATTTTCAATTATTATATAAAACCCCTGTGGAGGGTAGTCCCAACAGTTTGACGTAGACAATTTTAGTTGTAGATAGTTAGTCATTGCAAGCTCAACTGTTATTGAGTTGCCTAGTGAACGCTGTATTACGTTGAAAATCGATATAGAATCGTGTAAAGAGATAATTCGTATGTTTAATTGTCACTCGTACACAGTTCTAATTTATTAACCCTTTGCACTCGACGATTTTTTGGTTAAAGAGGTATACGAGTTGAAAAATTTTCTGCTATAAGGGTGATAATATTTTTCTAACAGTAAGTAAGAAATCGTATAATAATTAGCAGGTAGAATTATTTAATTTCGACACTGTTACATTACCTTAAATTTGATATATTAATTATCGATCTTCCAAATTTTATAAAATGGCGACTGAAGCTCTCCTTTCGAGTGCAAAGGGTTAATAAATTGCCACGTCAATCCCTAGACTGCGATGATCCAAAGTCGAGGAAAAATGGGAAAAATGATGGGAAAAAGGTGCACAGATGAAGAAGGTAGGATGAGTCGAAGCAAGGAAGGGAATGAGATGGTGTAGACAAGATAGTGCGAGGGGAAATCGGGGGAAAATAAGGTTAGAGACGCAAACAGGACATCTAGGTCAATGCCTGGCCTAGCTCTAGGATGCGAATCCCGGCTGCGACCTCCGAGCAATAAATCCCTCCACCCTGCAACCCCCTCCAGACGAGACATGAACCTTCGACGAGCTGCTAGAGGATGCAGGAGGTCGCATCCGTGCCTGTTACTTGACGCAGAAACCAACGATACCTTTGAAACTTGCTACGTTTCAGACAAAGTCTAGACTTCGATGGAAATTGAAGAGGGATCGTTTTATTTCCAGGCAAAAATAGTCAGATAGGAACGAGATGCTTCCACTGCGATAGAAACGTGACTCACGCTGCTGAAAGAATCTTTTGTTTCGGTGAATCCGGCAGGGTTCACGATTGGATATCACGATCAATCGCTATCACACTATCTTCGAAGTTTTTAGAGTCAAATTAAACGAAGCGCGACTGTGCACAGTTCTAACAGATACAAATAAAATGAAATTTTTATATGAAAGATTGAAGTACTTCGTGCAATATGAACAATGCTCATGACATCGTACCCTAAACTGAAGTTCTAGATCAATTTACTGGCATTTTAAATTTTTACAATCAAATTAAATGAAGCACGACTAGGCATAGTTCTGACATAATTAAGATAAAATGAAATTTTGATATAAAAAATTGACGTACTTCGTGCAATATGAACAATGCTCATGACATCGTACCCTAAACTGAAGTTCTAGATCAATTTACTGGCATTTTAAATTTTTACAATCAAATTAAATGAAGCACGACTAGGCATATTTCTGACATAATTAAGATAAAATGAAATTTTTATATAAAAGATTGACATACTTCGTGCAATATGAACAATGCTCATGACATCGTACCCTAAACTGAAGTTCTAGATCAATCTGCTGACATCCTAAGTTTTTATTACCAAATTAAATGTCGCACCACTATGCACACTTCTGACAGTTTCCAATCTAAGCAAACTTTTATAATAAAAGTTGACATACGCATGCGATCACACCCTAAACTGAAGTTCTAGATCAATCTACTGTCATCTTAAGATGAACAAGAAAACACGGTAACACTGAGCAATGAAATTACCAGTTGTTAATTTACATCATCGTTAACCCTATTAGTATTCTGTGATCATAATTGGACAACCCCCTGACTAACCGAACACTAGCATCGTTCATAGATCAATACCAAGATCAGAGAGCCGAACGTGCCACCCAAAGTAATTCAGCCACCCTTTTGCCCTAAAAATACCCTCCAGCGATTGCTTGCACGTTGCCACTTCATCAAAAGGAAAAAAATTCATGGATGGCAGCCAGCCCACGGCCAGAATCTGCAGTTGAACGAGGAGTTAGGAGGAGGCACGCAGGACTGCAGGGATACAGTCACCCAACGAGGATGGAGAAAGCGGAGAGGACATCTAGGTCAATGCCTGTCCTCGCTCCAGGGTTCGTATCCCCGCTACAACCTCCGATCAACACCACCCACCCTGCAACCCTCTCTGCGTCGAGACTCTGCCCAACCACCGCGCCTCCTGTGGCGTGTGGCGTATCTGGAAAGGACGCCATAGTTGGATCCGTACAGGGTGAGGCGGAAATTGCGCCGAGCTCGAAGAGAACAAGGGAATCCTCCCGTCAAACGAGCCTTTTTCGTCATCTTTTCGAATCCAGCTAAAGTGCAGATTTATATTTCGATCTAACAGGATATATACCAATTATCGAGAAACATGAGATTGGAAGCAAAAATTTGTCAGAATACAGGAAATACGATGTTTCATCTATTGATGAGTCTTTTCGTCAGGATTACTACGATTTTATTATTATAGGAAATAATTTAGTACTTTTAGACAGTGTAGTCTAATTGACTAGTATTGGTAGCAGATTAGACCCGATCATGTAATAGTATAATAGATTTAATCGAGTAATATCCAGTTCCAAGTGACTTTCTCTTGGTAAAATTCGTTAAAAATCCTCTTTTATCTAATTGAAGATTATTTTTTCATTACCTTCTTCCAAAAAAGAAACTGAAATTGTCAGAAATTGAGAAAAGATGGGGTGGCATATCGCGGATGAAAAATTGATCAGAGATCCAAGTGCGAGTTAACTCTCTGTGACCATATCGCGACTTTCGCTACACCCAGTATACGTCTGCCTAGGCTTCTCCCTCTCGCTAGCCCATGTCTCACTCTCTCCTGGTAACTAGGCCATCAGATCGATCCTGCAGCGGCACCAACACCGCTGCAAGCACTGCCACCACCACGGCAGCCCGTCGTCTCAAGTTTCTCCGGCTTGGTCTGGGTTAGGTCTGGGTTAGATCCTCTTCGAGGCCACTCCAGACTTCGGATTCTGGCCGCAGAGGG
>NW_016908588.1:153238-273429 GCF_001483705.2 Eufriesea mexicana | reverse complement strand
TGCTGAACCAACGTCAGATTTTCGCCCTGTACGTTGGCACCACTCGTTAACACCCCGATAGGCGAGGTGGAAGTTCGTGAAAATGAATGGCACTCGAAAAAATGGTTCGATAGAGGTGTGCAGTCACAAGACTGCGGAAGTGCACACCTGGTGAGAAAACGGAACGGTTTTCAGGATCATTTTAAGGTTAGGTACAACCTATTTGCAATTTTGTTTAAATTTAACCTCAATAAGTTAAACCTAATCTATAATAGCACAGCTGATTTTGCTATGACAAGTTTGTCCTAATAATTCCACGAAGAATTTTCGACCATCCCAGTTTTACCATGAGAATCTATCAATATCCCTAAATAACTTCAGATCTAGTGACTAAAACGGAACGGTTTCCGGGATTATTTTAAGGTTAGGTATAACGTATTTGCAATCTTGTTTAAACCTAACCTATAATAGCACAGTTGATTTTGTTATGACAAGTTTGTCTTAATCATTCCACGAAAAATTATCGACCATCCCAGTTTTACCATGAGAATCTATCAATGTCCCTAAGTAACTTCAGATCTAGTGACTAAAACGGAACGGTTTCCGGGATTATTTTAAGGTTAGGTACAACCTATTTGCAATCTTATTTAAACCTAACCTCAACAGGTTAAACCTAACCTATAATAACACAGCTGATTTTGCTATGACAAGTTTGTCTTAACCATTACACAAATAATTTTCGACCATCCCAGTTTTACCATGAGGATCTATTAGTCTCCCTAGGTAACTTCAGATCTATTGACTTTATAGTTACAGTTTACACTTCATAGTTATAAATATCAATCGACAGTGATCGAAAACTTCAACAAGTGTGATCAAGTGGCTGGTTCCCTTTATCGGACCAATCCGCGAAGAATAGTCATCGATCTGACCTGGATGCAACATTCATCAGTGATCATGCTCAGACAGACCAGTCAATTTTTCCACCGCATTCAGCGAAGAAACCGATGATCCTGACTATCTTTGACCCCGATCCCAGCATCGAGGCCGCGATTATCGCGGCGAGACGCGATACCAGGCCTTTTCGTCCACATTACCACAGTCATTACGTAATCACTATGTCGGCTAGACGTTTAAAAGGAACCCTGTTTAGCATCGAGTCGCGAGCCGCGCGATTTAAACTCTGTCACGTTAATTAAGTGCCAGTCTGAGGGGATTGGCTTCCGTTCGGACGAAAGTTGTAACCTCGACGCGAATTTTCGTAACCTAACCTACAATTCTAGTTCCTTTCCGACATTTCGTTACCTTTCAGCCATTTCCTAGGGAAATTTTCGGCGAGAAAAGTGAACAAACGAACGCGTCGTGAATTCCAGACGAGTTTCGATCGCATAGAACAGAGAACCGTATTATCGGCTGCCATAACCTATTTGAAACCGATGACGCATCGTGCGCGTCCTATACATATCGATGCAATGCGACTGATGACGCACCTAGTGCGTCTTAGAAAGAAATTGGAGGGTAAAATTTAAACAGACGTTTGAAAAAGATCCGAAATAAGATAATAAGATATCTTTCAGATAATTTCAAAAAATTTTTTAAAAATAAAAGCTTGTTCATTTTGGATTTCATTGGATTTTTAGGTACAGGATAGTGGTGTCATCAAGTTTGCAAAAATCTGTGTACAGCAAGAAAATGATTGCAAGTATCATTTAAGATGTTCACTGTTACGATGTTTTTTATTGACTTCGCTTGACCTCGGAAGCAATTAATGACCCTTATGACCCTGAGTCTAATCCCAGATAGACACGAGTACATTCCAACTCTTATATTCTTATCTGCTCCTGATATCAAACAGCGGAGTACCCTTTCCCAGACAGCCGATGCACTTTCGAGCAGTCGATAAGGATCGACATTGATCCAAATGAGCGGCCTGATGTTTGCACAATCCAGGCTGAACGTGTTCGCTGTCTGCTGACCCGCAAGTGGGTCGCAACAACCTCCATTTGAAAGTTCATGGTCCACACCGAGAAGAAAACACAGGGGATCACTCCTCCACGCTGTTAACCCCTTGATCAATGATACTTAAAAATTCCAACCCAACAAATTCGTACTCTTCGTCGACTAGACGAGCACTTTATTCCAAATGAGAGAATTAAATAACGATTTTTCATTAGAAAGACAGGAAATAATTATGATTAATGTCAGATACACGATATGTAATTACGATCTATAGAGAAATTTGGGTGTGATATTTTTTAGAGCGAAGAATACGTAATCTCATCATGGTATGCTTTTATACTACATTTTTATGGTGATTCTCAACTGTATAACGCAATATTTTGTGAGTATTATAGCTACTATGTACATTTAGGGGTCAAATGATACTTGCAACATGGTGACCGCACCAAAATCATTCATAAGTAAACTACAAGTTTTTAATTAGTCATTTTATTGAAGTGGCTTTTGAATTCTAGGGATCCCTATACTTTAAAAATTTTAATACCCTTTGGTTTCGATTTTTACTTGATTTTAGCCACGTCTAAGAGGATTTTGTTTCCTAAAAAGACTACTCGGAGCATTTACAAGTTCCAAATCATAGTCTTCTTTTATACTATGATTTTATGGTGATTCTGAACTTAAGAAACTCAGGTCCAATTGTTACCATTTGAGGATTTTGCGTAAACCGTGTTCTCTGTAAGTTATAATTCAATATTTCGCCAATATTATAGCTATTATATACATTTAGGGGTCAAGTGACAGTTGCAACATAGCGGCCGTACCAAAATCATTCATAAGTAAACTACAAATATTTAATTAATCACTTTATTGAACTTTATTGTCTTTTAAATTCTAGGGATCCCTATATTTTAAAAATTTAAATACTCTTTGCCCCCAATTTTGACATGATTTTAGCCACGTCTAAGAGGACTTTGATTCATAAAAAGGCTACTTGAAGCATTTACAAGTTCCAAATCATAGTCTTCTTTTATACTATGATTTCATGGTGATTCTGAACTTAAGAAAGTCAGGTCCAATTGCTACCATTTGAGGATTTTGCGTAAACCGTATTCTTTGTGAATTATAATGCAATATTTCGCCAATATTATAGTTACTATATACATTTAGAGGTTAAGTGACAGTTGTAATATGATGACTGTACCAATATTAGTCATAATTAACTACAAATATTTAATTAGTCAATTTACTGAAGTGCCTTTTAAATTCTAGGAATCCCTACATTTTTAAAATTTAAATACCCTTTGCTCCCAATTTTTACTTGAAATTAACTTCCAAAAAGGCTACTCGAAGCACTTGCAAGTTCCAAATTAAAAAATTTCCTATTTTATTTTTACTTTGCGATTATCCACGTGATACGTACTACTGATATTAGTCATCGATGGTTGCAAACTGATCATGTTAAAGGATTAAAACCGTTGATCCGTGCAAGAGTCTATTCCCCCGTTCTGCGTCGGTCGGTTAAAATAATTGTTAAAAACGTAGAAACGCGTAAACCGGAGAAAATAACCGCGAGAACCGTGCCCTAGCTGGGAATGCGGCGAAAAATTTCAATTGAATGGAAAAGAAGTTTTTAAACAGGCCTGTTTTCCATTCGGAATCGCGTCCAAGCTTCTTCCTTAATTAACGTTCGAACTGAAATCGGGAACAGGCAACGTGGGAGAGGGCGAATTATAGAAAATTTTTTCCTACATTCTCAGATCAAACCGATTTTTTTTTTAGCTTTCTTAATTATTTTCAGCCTCTCTTCCTCTTTATTATCATTCAATGGATCTCCGAACGGCTGATAGACATGCGCGAGGAAAACCTCGCTGTTTAAGGGGAAAATTATGTTGATGGATTCCAATCGGAATTTTTTTATCCTAATTATCAATGAATTAAGCTTGTTGCGTGAACAAATGAATCGTGATATAGATATTTTTATGGAGAAACAATAGCGTATAATGAAGGTCTTTATTACTTCATTATTATATTATAGTTAGGTTGGGATTCAAAATATTTATTTTCATGGGCTATTTAATAGTCATCAAAGTTGAAAATTTTTATTACAACTTAAAAATCTCTTGGATTTTCAGGTTTAATCATTTAAGTCATTAGGAGAATCAACATTCTAACATCCTAATATTCTTATGAGAAAGTTCTAAATTTCTTGACCTATTTGCTACTATACCAATATGGTATTTTTGATTAAATTTTAACTAAATACTGTTAGTTAAATAATGTTAGTCTCGATAACCTAACTCAAACCGAATACACCTTTCCCACATAAACCTGTCAAAATATACAGTTAATGAATACGAAATAATAATAAATAATAACGAAGATCTTTATTACTATTAGTTAGATTGGGGTTTAAAATATTTATTTTCATTGGCTATTTGATAGTCATCAAAGTTGCAAATTTTTTTATTACAACTTAAAAATCTCTTGGATTTTCAGGTTTAATCATTTAAGTCATTAGGAGAATCAACATTCTAACATCCTAATATTCTTATGAGAAAGTTCTAAATTTCTTTACCTATTTGCTACTATACCAATATGGTATTTTTGATTAAATTTTAACTAAATACTGTTAGTCTCAATAACCTAACTCAACCCGAATACACCTTTCCCACATAAACCTGTCAAAATATACAGTTAATGAATACGAAATAGTAATGAATAATAACTAAATAATCTAAAGTGAATATCAACGAATGATAAATAAATCAATTATACGACTGAATAATTACCGAATATTAAATGTAAATAATAAATAAATAACACGTTAATTCCTTTTCAAATTTTTAAATACAATACAAATTTTTAGAAAAATTATTCTTGTTACCAAAAATTTCCAAACCTCTGTTATAAAATTCCCTTCGCATAATTTTTCCTTAAGAAAATTTGTACTTAACAAAATTCACAAAATTATCCTGATACTGGAAATAAAATTAACCCAAACTTAGAATCATCTGAATAAAAGAGACTCTGAAAAATTTGTTGGTTTCTCTGACTCTGATCGAAGCTAATCGAATATTATTGCAGGGTTTTCACTGGTAGAAATAAAAGGTAACCAAGGAACGGACCAAGGCCCGAAGATCACGATTCCCTGGCGAGGAAGTCGCAGAAAAGGAGGGAAGAGTTTAAGCAGAAACTGCTGAGCCACGTTCCTCAGGTACACCGGCGAGGAGACTCGCAACACGCTCTGCTGACTCGGGATCTTTACTTTGTCTCTGGGCGAGTCTCTCGAGCGAAGTCAGCCTGTAACACGGTTTCTATTCAGCAGCAGAGGGCCTCGATCGATGCCCCGTGAATGCGACCTGGTGAATCTTCCCTGCAAACTGCGTGCAACCCGTGGATCCCCTACTTTCATCCCCCATGAAGATCTTCCTCGAAACGAGTTGAACAAGCAGGCGTTGGAAAATGCAAAATTGACTAATTTTGCGAGATTGAGTGTCAGTGAGTGATACAATAACACGTTCGTATTTGGAACAATGAATCTAGCCATTGGTAATTCTGAGGAATAGGGTAGTTTTTGGAATTTTGTCCTTGTTTCTGTGATTAATACAATAATATATTAATGTTTGGAACAATTAATCTAGCCATTGGTAATTCTGAGGAATAGGGTAGTTTTTGGAATTTTGTCCTTGTTTCTGTGATTAATACAATAATATATTAATGTTTGGAACAATTAATCTAGCCATTGGTAATTCTGAGGAATAGGGTAGTTTTTGGAATTTTGTCCTTGTTTCTGTGATTAATACAATAATATATTAATGTTTGGAACAATTAATCTAGCCATTGGTAATTCTGAGGAATAGGGTAGTTTTTGGAATTTTGTCCTTGTTTCTGTGATTAATACAATAATATATTAATGTTTGGAACAATTAATCTAGCCATTGGTAATTCTGAGGAATAGGGTAGTTTTTGGAATTTTGTCCTTGTTTCTGTGATTAATACAATAATATATTAATGTTTGGAACAATTAATCTAGCCATTGGTAATTCTGAGGAATAGGGTAGTTTTTGGAATTTTGTCCTTGTTTCTGTGATTAATACAATAATATATTAATGTTTGGAACAATTAATCTAGCCATTGGTAATTCTGAGGAATAGGGTAGTTTTTGGAATTTTGTCCTTGTTTCTGTGATTAATACAATAATATATTAATGTTTGGAACAATTAATCTAGCCATTGGTAATTCTGAGGAATAGGGTAGTTTTTGGAATTTTGTCCTTGTTTCTGTGATTAATACAATAATATATTAATGTTTGGAACAATTAATCTAGCCATTGGTAATTCTGAGGAATAGGGTAGTTTTTGGAATTTTGTCCTTGTTTCTGTGATTAATACAATAATATATTAATGTTTGGAACAATTAATCTAGCCATTGGTAATTCTGAGGAATAGGGTAGTTTTTGGAATTTTGTCCTTGTTTCTGTGATTAATACAATAATATATTAATGTTTGGAACAATTAATCTAGCCATTGGTAATTCTGAGGAATAGGGTAGTTTTTGGAATTTTGTCCTTGTTTCTGTGATTAATACAATAATATATTAATGTTTGGAACAATTAATCTAGCCATTGGTAATTCTGAGGAATAGGGTAGTTTTTGGAATTTTGTCCTTGTTTCTGTGATTAATACAATAATATATTAATGTTTGGAACAATTAATCTAGCCATTGGTAATTTTGAGAAGTAGGTAATTTTTGGAATTTCTGAAATTTTATTCTTATGTCAGTGACTGATACAATGATATCTTCATGTTTGGAACAACCAGCCTAGTCATCACTAATCTTGAGAAACAGGTAATCTTTGGAATTTTGTGCTTGTATTAGTGACTGATACAATAACATATTAATGTTTGGAACAATCAGCCTAGACATTGGTAATTTTGAGGAACAGGTAATTTTTTGTATTTTTGGAATTTTGTCCTTGTGTCAGTAATTGATATAATCACACGTTCATGTTTGGAACAATTAATCTAGCCATTGGTAATTCTAAGGAGCAGGTAATTTCTTGTATTTTTGAAATTTTCTTCTTATGTCAGTGACTGATATAATGACACGTTAATGTTTAAAACAACCAACCTAGACATTGGTAATTCTGAAAACCAGTTAATTTCTTGTATTTCTAGAATTTTATTCTTATACAGTTGAAGTGTGTCTCAAAATGACGTGGATTTACTATTCTGCTGTGGAATGGGAGCTTCGTTGAAAAAGGTTTCACAGAAACGAGTGAATTTGGAACTGACGTGGTACCTAGTTTGTAAGCCTAGCTACGAGAGGTTTTGGACGAAAATATATGTCCTCCAACAGCTATAATGAGATTAGATGAACTGCCTGTCAACGATTCTGAGAAAAGGAGAATTTCTTGAATTGTTGGAACTTGGAGAACGAACAGATATCGATCCGACTATGTATAGTACGTGTATTTAGATGAACCTGTCTTATAATAACGTGGATACATTATATTCTTTTATAAAGGGTGTCTCACGAAAAACAATGCCATGGAAAAGAGGGAATTCGAGCATACAGTTGAGCATATATAGACTGGTGGTACACTGTTGAAATATTTTACACAATATGTATGTTCTTTTATTATTAAAATGAAATTAGGATGATTACTTCCTTGAAATATTGGGAGAGAAAGAATTTTTGGAATTTTTGGAACTCAGAAAAAATATACATATATATTTTTTAAATGTTATTGACTGTACAGTATGTACCTAGTTTAGAGGTCCCTATATATGTAATAGGAGTGTGATAAGCGTAACCCTTAATGACTAAATGACGAGGGTATAAGTTTAGGCTTCGAAGGGATAGTGAGAAGTGCTGAGTAATATTTCTGAACATAACGGTCAAACAAGATTAATTTTTGGGGTGGTTCAGTGATTCGACTCGGCTAAAAATCCCATTGTCTAACAAGATTTGTCTCGATTAATAATACTAATTAAATTTACACGCGTTTCAAATACCATACTCGCCATAAGAACAGATTTTAACAAATTCCATAACACCCATAGTGATTCTCAAATGGGGGTACTTCTTTTTACAATTGCACAGCAATTTCGACAAAAATATATTTTACAATCGACAAACTATTTATGTCTATACATTATACTGTTCTTCAAAAATTAAAAAGAATGGGGAATAAATAAAACCATTTTTCTTATTTTTATTATCACGTGTATACCCTCAACAATCTTCAAATCTACAAATTGTAAATTACTTTGGAATCCTTTCTATTTTTCTCGACGATTAAAAAATTCCAAAGAAAAAGGAAAAGATGGAAAAGGTTCCAAAAGTGTGATGAAAAATTCGAAATTAGGAAAATTCGCGGATAAAAATTGAATGGATATTCCGGGGTTTAAAATTTCGTATGAATAAACAAATTTGGCCCGAATTATAAACAGTGGGTGTTGTTGACGAAGAGGTTAGGTTAGGAGAATTTTCACGGATTTTCGCGTGGGAGAATCACTGGAGACGAATTTTCCGTCTAGAAAATCGACGAGGGCCGGCCATGGGAGCGTGAGGAAGGGGCCGAGGGATCGATTTCTCGCTTATTCCGCGGCTGCACGAGGGGTGCATGCGCGTTGCAAGTAGGGCAGAGGCGACGCCGACGACGCCATCGATGAACGCGTCTGCCGCAACGAAAACGCGAGTGGGAACGCATGAGTGAAAAATCTGAACGAATGAAACCTGAATGATCGCAAAGATCGAGGAAAAAAAATTCATCGACCCAGAGTGGGGGTACGAAGTATCGGAAATTTCAAAAATAATAAATCTATCTTATTGTCTCTCTTTCCGGGACCATACTAATTTAGAAAAATTGTGAAAATTATGTAAAAATATTTGAATATAATTAATACATTTATTGAATTTATTTAACGTCATAATAATAACGATTCGATACTGATATAGTAAGTCATGGTATCTGTGAGATAAGTATACGAATTTTCTCGTATATAATTTAAAAAGAAAGAAAAGATAGGTTAGGTTATATAAAATTGTTTATTTATTGTTGATATAGTATAGAGAAAATTGGAATAAGGGAATAAAAATTAAAATCGCGAATTGAGAAAAGAATGGATTAAAATTTGGTTTGTATCTATTTTGAAATAACTGTTTATTTTAACGAGTATGATCACGTGGCAATTTTCGCGCTGCAAAAATGGCGGCCGCTGACTTGGCACCACGCATGAGTGATTACAAAAAGAAATACAATACACGTACCGAGCAGTGAATAATCAGGTTTATAAATGAAATAATCAGGAAATTTATAAACAGGGAACGGTGTGTTCATTATGTAAAGCAGGATATTCCTGGAAGCCATTGAGCTACATATCTGTGTGGTATTTTCCATTTTTACGGTTTTGCAAGAAAGTCTTTTCGGTATACGTGTTTCACAGATACCGTGGCCCCTCTGGAATTAAGGAGTATAATACAAAATTCAGTGGCAGGATCAATCTTGGCCCATGACTAATACATGTTTCAAATAGACGTCAGGTTCGCTAGTTATTTCACGTCTTATATTATACATAGAGCGAAGCACATAAAATGTGACAGCTAAATACTTCTATAAATATTTTTAGAAAATCGACGAGGGCCGGCCATGGGAGCGTGAGGAAGGGGCCGAGGGATCGATTTCTCGCTTATTCCGCGGCTGCACGAGGGGTGCATGCGCGTTGCAAGTAGGGCAGAGGCGACGCCGACGACGCCATCGATGAACGCGTCTGCCGCAACGAAAACGCGAGTGGGAACGCATGAGTGAAAAATCTGAACGAATGAAACCTGAATGATCGCAAAGATCGAGGAAAAAAAATTCATCGACCCAGAGTGGGGGTACGAAGTATCGGAAATTTCAAAAATAATAAATCTATCTTATTGTCTCTCTTTCCGGGACCATACTAATTTAGAAAAATTGTGAAAATTATGTAAAAATATTTGAATATAATTAATACATTTATTGAATTTATTTAACGTCATAATAATAACGATTCGATACTGATATAGTAAGTCATGGTATCTGTGAGATAAGTATACGAATTTTCTCGTATATAATTTAAAAAGAAAGAAAAGATAGGTTAGGTTATATAAAATTGTTTATTTATTGTTGATATAGTATAGAGAAAATTGGAATAAGGGAATAAAAATTAAAATCGCGAATTGAGAAAAGAATGGATTAAAATTTGGTTTGTATCTATTTTGAAATAACTGTTTATTTTAACGAGTATGATCACGTGGCAATTTTCGCGCTGCAAAAATGGCGGCCGCTGACTTGGCACCACGCATGAGTGATTACAAAAAGAAATACAATACACGTACCGAGCAGTGAATAATCAGGTTTATAAATGAAATAATCAGGAAATTTATAAACAGGGAACGGTGTGTTCATTATGTAAAGCAGGATATTCCTGGAAGCCATTGAGCTACATATCTGTGTGGTATTTTCCATTTTTACGGTTTTGCAAGAAAGTCTTTTCGGTATACGTGTTTCACAGATACCGTGGCCCCTCTGGAATTAAGGAGTATAATACAAAATTCAGTGGCAGGATCAATCTTGGCCCATGACTAATACATGTTTCAAATAGACGTCAGGTTCGCTAGTTATTTCACGTCTTATATTATACATAGAGCGAAGCACATAAAATGTGACAGCTAAATACTTCTATAAATATTTAAATATCAATTTATAAATTAAATAATACAATAATATTAAAAAATTAAATAATAATGTAAAAGATAAATTCCAAAAATATTTATAAGATGTTGACAAGGTCGAAATTAAATTTCATTTAGAAAACAAATTCTGTGACCTTGAAGAAAAGATAAAAAAAGACCAATATTTCTTACTCAAAATATCAGAAATAAAATAACCAAAATTTAAAATCTAAATTTTATTTAAAAAACAAATTCACAAAGCATAAGAAAAGTCAACATATATAATACTTAAAATATTAGAAAAATAATAAATAATATTTCAAAGAAGTAAAATGAATAAATGTTATCTACAATATATTTACATCTAAATTTCGTTTAAAAAACAAATTCTCTGACCTTGAAACTTCCTTGAAATTATTTTGTCCAAAAGATAAGAAAAGCCAATATATATTATAAAATATTATAAAAATATTAAGAAAACAGCAGAATAAAGTTTCATACAATAACCAAGTAACATTTCAAGGAAATAAAATGAACCTATGACATACTTGGTTCGTTCTACCGATTATTAATATCACGTAAAGATTACAAGTACAAAGAAAAATTCACTCAAGAGAGAAGAGAATTCTTCTCTCATTTTATACGTGCTCTTTGCTCGACACATTATATGGTAATGCATTGTCCATTGAAGGTCTGCCCCCAAAAGCGTTCGTCACGTCAGGACTATAAACATTTCTGCCACTGTATGCGTAATCGCATTAAAATCGACTGTGTGACCCAGTCATAAGAAAGCGAATGTTCCATCCGCAACCTTGGGATAGAAGTTGGTATTTCTTGCACGCCGGGTATATTTGCAAGAGGCGAAGAAAAGCGTTGGAGATCCTCCGTGGACGGAGAGGCCCGATGGAAGACTCCCGGAGAGAGAAAGAGAGAGAGAGAGGAAGATCATTCGAAAAAGAGAGATCATTAAGGCGAAAACCGGGTTGGAAAGAAAAACCAGTAGCGGACAAAAGACGCTGCGAAAGAAAGGGGATCAAAGGCGAATTATCAGGGCAGAGTCAGCCGAAAGAGGGAAAAAAAAGAAAAAAAAAAAAAAAAACCGGCGAGAAAAGCCCGAGAACAAGTCAATGGGACATAAAACCCAAGTACAACACGTGTCGCAACGTCAAACAAAAGGAGGAAAAAAGAGGGAAAAAAGAAAAATAAAATAAGTGAAAACAGAAAGAAGAAGACTATGGGGGACAATGGGGAACCTCTAAGGACCGAGTTATGTGCTTTGAAAAAATTCTAAATTCAAATAAGAGTCGGTGAGTGGGTTTGAGAAAAGGAAGGAACGGAATAGAATATTATTTGCGCGGATTCGAGGGACGAAGAATGACGCGGCGGGCACGCGGTGGGGGAAAGAAGGCACGGAAGCTGAAAAAGCGGTGGAAGAAGCGTGGATCCGGCAAAAACGCCGGCAGAGCGCGCTGCGGACGGAGGAGGAAGCGAGCAGACGGCGGGAAACGGAAGGAAGAACGGAGATAAACGGCCACTCTCTCTGTCAATGCACCACACATGTCGACCTAGTTCATAGAACAAGGCTGAATGCCAAGTCACACGAACGCGTGACGTGACGGGGGACCGAGGGGGGAGGGGGAGGATTTGCTCGAATTGCCGCGTCCACGAGTTTCAGATAAGAACGAACACGCGAGATTTAGCTGTCATTTTCTATTATTGGTACGCACGACGGCATCGGATATGCCGGGAAATTCGATGTACGCTGATCCTAGAGGGTTATACACGGTGTCCCAGAAGATAGGGTTCATTTGTGGTTGCATAGTGGATTCCAGGCGATATTTGGTGTAACAAAAACGAATCCCTTGATTACTAGGTCTGTTGACTTTCAATTGCTACCATCGAACCATTGGTGTTTCATAGGTTAGGTTAGGTTAGGTTTACGTTCATGATATGGACATAAGATTATACACGGTGTCTCAGAATATCGGGTTCATTTGTAGTTGCGCAAGGGATCCGAGGCGATATTTAGTATAATAAAAACGAATATCATTATTATTATACCTATTGACCATTGGTGTTTCGTAGGTTAGGTTAGATTAGGTTAGGTTTACGTTTATGATATGGACATAAGATTATACACGGTGTCTCAGAATATCGGGTTCATTTGTAGTTGCACAAGGGATCCGAGGCGATATTTAGTATAATAAAAACGAATATCATTATTATTATACATATTGACCATTGGTGTTTCGTAGGTTAGTTTAAGTTAAATGTACGTTTACAACGTAGATACGAATATTTTGAGAAATAAAAATGAGTTCTTAGATCGTTATACTTGTTCACTTTCAACAGACATGATCGGACCACACAGGTGTTTCATAGGTTAGGTTAGGTTTACATTTATGGTTACGCAATAGATACACGGTGGTGTTTTGAAAAATAAAAATGAGTTCCTGGACTGTTATGCTTGTTGACTTTCAACTGACATGATCGAACCACAGGTGTTTCATAGGCTAGGTTAGGTTTACGTTTATGGTTACATAATAAGTACAAGGTAATATTTGGAAAAATAAAAGCGAATTTCTCGACTATTATATTTGCCGTTTTCCAATCGACATGATTAGGCTATAGGTATTTTATACGTTAGGTTAGGTTACTTAACCTTCAATTGGTGTCATGTCATAACTGACCTGTGACAGTTTGGATTAAGATTATGTCAGATTATGTAATATTGTGGGCCAAAGGAATAAATAAATGAATATTTCTTATTGTGCAAGACACAGACTGTGAAATGGAGTTAAACATTCTAAAAATTGTGTAACTTAACCTAAAATTTTATGAGGTCGTCTATGGTTCAGTGATAGCTCGGAAACAATTTTAAAGATAATTCGAATTTTATCCTATATCATATTTTAATATGTATTTACACTAACCCTTCATAACGACCCTTAACTTTAACCTAACCTAAACGATCATGGTCTCTTACGACTAACGTGCCATTACACATATTTCTGAATTATAAAAAGAAATTTCCATAAATCTCTAAACTCTGCTTTAAATAAAGCAAGGTGTTTTTCTTCAAATAGAAAAATAAAATATAAAACATTTAGGAAAAAATATTAGTTACGAGTTAAACGCAACTACACCTTCGTTGGAATATGCTTTTGTGAGGTTAAGACACCCACTGAATTATTATACTATTATGCATACATATATGGGACACCATGTATATTAATAGCGTCAAAATGTTACAGATTATTAAGGTAGAACAAAGAATCGAGTACACTCCGCGTTTATTGTTAGGAAAATGTGCAACGTATAATGGAGGGTGTTTAATCGCGAATCCGGCGGGAAATTCAAAACGGCGTTGGAGATCATAGCCCTATGTCGATCCGTGAAGAGTTTTATTCTTCTACGAGCGACTCTATCGGGTCACGCGCTAATAATAGCGCCTTTGATATTAAAATAACTCGGTGACGCGACATCATTGGTCCATTCGTAGATCACGGTCAAGGACAGACCACGGCATCTTGAGAGAATTCTTTCCGTTTCCGCGCATCTTACAATGAATCTCTGCAAACGATTGCCGTCCTACCGCTATATTTCTTAACCTTTCACAATCACCTGAACGAGGTTCTTTAACCTTTGGTATACGTGAAACTAGACTCGACATCCAATTTTATTTCGCTTATCTCACTTTTCGAACATTTTACAGAAATACCTTAAGCTTGAATTCGATATAATTAAATATTAATGAGCTTGATAAATGTCAGTGTACCGTCGAATATAAAAGTTGGAAATTATAACCAATTTATTTCCCATTTGGATGAAATGTCAAGTGTGATACAAATTATAGAGCTAACACCAGTAAAGTTATACTAGTAATATTTATTAACTAGAGAAAACTAGAGAAAATAGAGAAAAAAAATTTCTTTTTTAAATGTACTCAAAAATATTTAGTTTTACTGAAACAATTAAGAGAGAAAATGAAAAACAGGCGAATTTTTATTAATCTCTGTCGTTCATTGTTTCCTAATTTTTGAAATAAAATTCAAATTGTCCCGTTTTTAAATTCCACGTTGTTCATGGTTGGCCAACCTGACTGCTCACGAACGAGTTCCGATCCAACCAACTTTCACCGAACGCGATCAAAAATTGGTTAAAAAATTTTTGAATCGAGATTAGGCGATAAAGAGCGAACTTTTCCTTCGAGTTTTCTTATCGCGTTGATAACGCGTATCGGGCAAAGTTTCTCGATCGATACGAAACGTGTCGGGAACGGGGGGACCCTTGAACTTGGAAAAAGACCTTGTGGAAGGCGACGTTAAATTTCGTGAAATTAATCAAGGCGATCGATTCGATAAAACGAGTTTGAGAATCGATTCGCTCGCAAGTCCGTATCGAATTTCTCTGCTGATGGAACGCGAAGCGGGTTTGCCAGTTTCGTTGTAGCGAGTCAAGAAATGCAACTGGGTCTCCTCGCCTCGAAATAGCGCGTGCATCATCCGCTTTCGGCCGCGATCGCGTCCCAAGCGCTTCCCGAGTTCGTATTTCCCGCGAAATTGTCGAGAAGAGGACAGATAATCCGATAATAACTCGCGAATAACGTGCTCCGACGATAAATCGGAGAACGATCGCGAGAACTGCCGGAGTTTTTAATACGGACGTGATTTTATTGCGAACAGACTTCGCGGAGTTTAAACGAATTTGAAATTGCCGCCAAAAGTATAACCTTCAAACGAACTGGTGCACAGCGCTGCGTAGATGTTTCGTTTCTCGTTCAAAACGTCACTAGCACTTCTTGAAAAGATTTTATGGAAAAGATAAATACATTTTCCATTTTTTAATTATATAAATGGTATATTTTCCGTTCTTTAGGAAGTAAATATTCATGAAAACTTTTCACGTAATCAGAAAAAGCGAAATATAACTCGGCATACCTCGCATATGCAGTAGTATACGCTGGAATAATTTCACCCTAGAGGAAACTAGGGGAAAAAGACCGTTAGACATTTGCCACATCAAACAGAGACTTTTCTAATGAATCCTAACCTCACTTTTAAGTAAACCTACTTTTCTAAACTCTCCGTACGAACGTACTTTATCTTCGTCATTTCTCTACTTTTACTAACGACGAATAATTGTTTATTGTAAATATTTCTATGGTAATTTTTGTAAATAACACGCTAATTGAAGCGAAATTTTGCAAACTCCCGTAATTCCCTGTAATTTCCAGCGGAAGTTCCTTTATCGGATGAAAAACGAGATATTCTCGGAAAATTCAATTTCAGCCGCATTTGTTTTCCATTATTTCCGGCGGTTAAATAATGAGAATTAATTTACAAGGCGCGAACGCATCGGTTTCTGTGCACCCGCGAAATTGGTTACGCGACCGAAAATAGCGCGTGTTCCGAAAACATTTAGAGTGGCTCTACCCCGACGTTCTTTTCGATCATTGACGGGAACCATTTTGCAAATGCGTTGCGAAAGCGAAGAAAAATAGCGTGTTAAATTTATCGAAGCAGACCAACACGCTTCCTCCCTTTTACTGCCCTTTTTCTATACACGATTTATTCGAGCCCATTTATTTCGAGTCTCTGCTTTACATCCACGCTCTTTTACGGTTCCTTCGAAACACTTTTATTATGCAATACGCTGCTTTTTTCCAAAGTTCGACGACTTTCGTCCGCGAAATTAAACGAATTTTGCCGCGAATTTCGAGCACGTACGCGGCTCCTCGAAACTCGCGCGGGCCGCCATTTTGAAAATTTTTATTTCGCAAACACGTATGAATTATACACGATAAAAGTTCTCGCGGAAGATCGGGATAAATATCGGCGAACGTGCGTTAAATATTCGTTAAGGTCAACATATCGCCGTGTTGGGAACACCGCCTTAAAGAACAGCACGAACAAATGCAATTCCGATGCGCAGCTGCTCAAACATGCCGCAGGTCTGCCTTCGAAACCATATGCAGTACGCGTGTAAAAATTTCGATGGCTATATTTAAAATCAACTCGTAAAAGTAACGTTCGACGTAATAACGATAATTATCTCGATTATTAAAAATTGATAATATAGGAAAAAGGAAGACTATACTTATTCGATTAGGGCAAGTTAGATGAGCTTCCCAGAAAAAATTCGTACCTATGGCGAAAGCTGAGCATCATAATCACGCGTGGATTGACACTCGTTAAACAGTTTCCCATCCGAGATCACGAGATTGGGTAGCCGTTCGTTTCTCACTAGATAATCTAGGGGTTTCGGACTCGCGGCCGTGACAGGCCGGCCAATATTAAGAATGCAACTTTCCCATCTGTTTTTAAGGTTTTACGGGGAACTATAAACTCCGCGGACGATACCCTGGCAGAGTTATTAGGCTCGTTAGAGCAAAGCCGCATTAAAGAAGCGAATTTGCGACCGGTCGGTCGCAATTTATCGATTTCACGGGAGCTTATGGTGAAACGAGTCTTGGCCTCCGCTGTCTGGGAACCGGTCAAAAATAATCAATTCCAGAGGAACAGTTACACAGTCCTTTACCTTTCATTTTTACGATGATCGATTCGTTAAACACCCATTCAGAGGCATGCTATTTTCGTCCCTCGCGGTTATCGCGTGTTAGATGATTGTATTCCGACCGAAAGTTCCCTAGAACACGTTCTGGCCACTCGACAACGTTCCCCACGATGCTTCACGAAAATACTGCGATTGTTACACGTATTAAATAGCCCAATTACTGGGAAACTTCTCCACGCTGTGAGAATTCACTAGGATATCTCACGCGAAGATCGCAATCGTTTCAAGGACGCTAAGTTTGAAGATAAAAATTCCCTAGTACGCTTTCCTAGAACGCAAGAGTCCTTGTACACCGAGTAAGTTTACCTCAGGGAAGGATCTCACGGAATAACTAGCGGGGACGCGAATCCCAATCTAGGTTCCAAAAAATTCCCTAGGGACCCTGAGAAGCGCGACGCGAAGAAACGGTGGGGGATTCGAAGAAGTGGTACCACGAATAAACGCGATTCGACGAACGGAGTTGCAGGAAACGTAGGATACTCGTAAGCAAGATGGAAGATTGATTCATTAGCGTGGAACAAAGACTCGGACGAGGCTGTTTAATCGCAACGAAATTGTGTCGAAGCGGCTCAGTGAGGTCAAGAGCCACGGATACGTTCACCAGGACCTCCCGCGGCGAACGATCCTCCACCTCCACCTCCTTTCCGCTTCTTCTCTCCCCTGTCACTCCTTCGCCTCTCCACCGCCACGTTTCGTTCATTCTCTCCTTTTTTTACGCGGCCGCACATGGCCGGACAACAACCGGCCGTTTGTGTACACTTTCGAGCACGTTGCTTGCCCGGTATTTTTGCTCAGACTCGCGCAGAAGTCGCGACCAGCACATCTCGAAATCATACGCGAGCATTCGTTTTTCTCGGATGAGCGGGTTCTGGAAAACTTGAGGAGTACCTAGACACTTGGGTAATAGGAGAATCTGGTACCTTGTACCTTCTTTCAGATGTTTCCCCTAGATTCCCCTAGGCATACGTAGATTATCTCCGTTACGGAGGAAGCTAATTTTTCTTTAGGTACAAAATTCCCTATATTTATTTTTTCGATACGAAATTCCCTATAGATCTTGGCCTATGTAGTTGTTCTTTGTTACGATGAACTACTTTCTTTTATAAATACAGAATTCCCTATAACGGTGGGCATGCCTAGTTGCTCTTTGTTATGATAGAGACAACTTTGCTTATAAATACAAAATTCCCTATAACTCTAGACTTATACGATCGACCTTCATTGCAAATGTTTTCTATGAATGAAAATTCCCTATGAATCTATGCCCACGTACTTGATTTCTGTTATGATAGACACTTTTCTTATAAATATAGAATTCCCTATAACTCTAGACTTATGTAATCGATCTTCATTACAAAGCAAATTACTTTTCTATAAATACAGAATTCTCTATAAATCTGGGTCCATGTAGTTGACTTCTGTTATGATAGAAACCACTTTTCTTATGAATACAAAATTCCCTATAAATCTAGGCCTACGTAGTTCTTTGTCACCATAGATACTACTTTCCGTATAAATACAAAATTCCCTATAACTCCAAACTTATTCGATCGACGTTCGTTACAAAGGAGACTATATTTCTATAAACACAAAATTCCCTATAAATATAGGCCCACGTAGACGTGGCCTACTTTCATTGCCGAAGAGACAAGATTATTATAGGGATTTTGTGTCAATAGAAGAGAAATTTGTAAAGGGAGGCAAGGTATCGAACTTCAAATCACTCGTGTCGCCTCGCGACGTCTCAATTGTCAAAATATTGAATTTTCCTCGCATCATTAATCACCTACTGCGTTTCACGTTTTAACGCCACTCGTCGACTTCGCAAACACTGAAATCGCACGAACTTACGTCGCTGGGAAGTTTATATAATCTCCACCGCAGGTATCGCGGTAATCCTAACCACTTGCTGAACAACACCTTCGAGCGAAGGAGACAGGCACGGTATAGTGGACCAAGGAACGTCAAACTCGGTCAGGCTGGGCTCTAGAAACGGCATTAAGGCCGCTAAATGATCGATTAAAGGCGGCAGCACGTCAAAGGTCTCGTTTCATCGCGGCTAATTGCGTTCCTCCCCCCTTGGGACTGTTTGAAACCGGGCCGTCGATAAAGACAGGCAGAAATAACGATTCAGGAAGCGATCCAACGAGCCAGGACAAAGGAAAAGTCCAGAACAACCCGGTGAATCTCGCGGTTCAAACGAGAAGAAACGAAGAACCACTACATTATACGCCGAGTGGCTTCTGCTTGTTTCGGCCGTTCTGGCAATTAAGAATGAAAGAAGAGGCTTCTGACGCTGCGAGCCAGACTTTCGAGGGGTTCTCGATAGAAATCTCGTTCCCCCTGGGTGTTTTGGTAATTAAGGTGGAAACAAAGCTGACCATGCAAATGGGATTTCGATGTTCCAGGATAGAATACATCTAATTTCAGCGAAATTAAATTCCAGTTCCCTTTCTTCCTCGCATGTGGAGCATAACAAATATCCCGTGTTGCAACTTTTGCAAACTATACAAATTCGTCGAGTCAAAGGACACTTGTAAAAATCAATTTTATTTCCGTTTTCAAACACTCCGAGTATCTACATTTGTCACTCGAGAAAGCTGACCTCAAAAAGAAATTTATAAACGATGATTTATATAACCAAAACAAGAATGGATCGAAAAGATCTAGTAATTTGACTATTTAATAGTTTAAATCTAATATTTTGGAATTTTAAGGTCACTATAACATGATATTACTATTATTATTTATTATAATATCATTATATCACGATATATATCGAATATAACATTCTTCGCGAACCTAACCTCAACAACAAAAATTGCGCGGTCTAGTTACACGAAAACGATACGAAGATATTAACGAGACTTCGAATATCTATTTTATATAACCAAAATAAGGAAAGGTAAAGAAGATCTAGTAATTTGACTACTTAATCGTTTAAATCTAATACTCTGGAATTTTAGGATCACTATAACACGATATTTTTCGAATATAACGTTCCTCGCGAACCTAACCTCAACAACAAAAATTTCGCAGTCCAGTTATACAAAAAGGATAAGAAAGTACTAACGAAACTTCAAGTATCTACATTTATCTTTCAAGAAAGCTAACCTCAAAATGAAGTTCATAAACGACAATTTATATAACTAGAACAAGAAAGAATCAAAAAGATCTAATAATTCGACTGCTTAATCGTTTAAATCTAATACTTTAGAATTTTAAAATCACTATAACACGATATCTTTCGTGTATATATAATATTCCTCGCGAACCTAACCTCAAGAATAAAAATTTCATAGTCCAGTTACACGAAAACGATACGAAGATATTAACGAGACTTTAAGTACCTACTTTATATAATCAGAATAAGAAAAAGTCAAGAAAATTTAATAATTTGACCGTTTAATCGTTTAAATTTATATTTTGGAATTTTAAGATCACCGTATCACGATATCTTTCGAATATAACGCTCCTCGCGAACCTAACCTCAACGACGAAAATTCCGCGGTCCAGTTACACGAAAACGACAGTAAAATACTAACGAGACTTCTTAATTGTTGGAATTAAAGTTTCAGAGACCTTTAAGCGCGCTTATTTCTAAACGTAACATTTGCTGGGAAACTCTAACCTCAAAAGGGAATATGTAGGGAACGACTTACACGGTGACAATGGAGAGGAACTAGGAGAACCTCCGAGCAATAGGAAAACGTTGAACGGTGCAGCGTTACGAAACGAGCCCGGAATAAACCAGCGAGAAAGGTGGAAAAAAGAAGGGTACGGACGAGTAGTTGGCGTGGGCGCGTATAATCTTGCGAGTTTACTCGCGCCACTGCGACACACCGGTGGGTTTATTGTGCCGGCGACAAACGCCGCGGAGCACATCAAACGCACGCATTACGCGTGCTTGTTTACGCCATGTTTGGATGGCCTCATGTTCTCCAACCGTTCCCTTTCCTTTCCCGTCCCAAACTACTGTTCCCTCCTTTTTTCTTCCGCTCACACCTCGCGTAATTCCTTCTTCCCTTTCGCAACTAGAAAACCAACTTACACGCTGCAGCTCCTGCCTGTCCCCTCGTCGCCATTTTATCGAAACGTCGGGCCTTCGAAATTTTCTAATTCCACCTGTTCTCGCTGGCAAATTATCGGAATAAAATTATAACATAATTGGATACGAGTTTTGAAAAAAGACGAGAATTAAAATGATCACTGGCAAGACTCTATGTAAGGTTAAATTCCGAAGGATGGAGTGTTAACGCTGCACCGTTATCTCCACATACCTGTGGGAGATTAAAACATGGCGAAGCTTTGCCCGCGCAGGCGGAATTCCCGAATTCCCATTACGAAGCAGCTCGTCAGTCCGAAGGATCGCGGCAATTAAGAGTGAAAGAAGCACGAAGAAGAAGAAGAACCAGCCGGGAGGAATCAGCATAAAGTCACGGATGAGAAGGGACCAGAGGCTGACGGGCAAAAAGGACGCAGAAAAGGAGGAGCAGGCCGGTCCTTTCGGCCTCTCGCGACGCAAACAGAGGCGCGCCACGGTTTTGATCCCGTAGGAATGTCGTCGGCCGTGAGAGAAACGAGAGCCAGCCGGTCGGGACAGATAAGAAAAATCAGCGAGACGCCATAGCCAGGGAGAATCTACGCAGGCCGCCCTGGCAGCGGCGAAAGTGAGGAGGAGCCGTCGTAATCGGCCTTGAACCCAACCCGCCAGGATCGGTGATCTCAGCCGTGAATGTAGATCCTGATAAAGGATGTGGGCGTTCGTGGTGAAAAACGACCAGGTCGAGGCGTCACGGCTTCTCGGATTGCCAGCGTCGTTCTGGGAATCCCGAACCTGTATCCCGCTCGAATCGCATCGCCAGCGCCCCCTTTGCTGCCGACGACACGGTCGGAGGGAACCGAATGATCGAACGTTTTCGTTTGTCCGCGCGGCGAGTGTCGGTTGTGTCGGAAAGTCAAGCGTGAATGGGGCTTAATGCACACCGCGACAGCTCCCGCACCTCGTACTTACAGCTTTCGCGACCGAAGGTACAAATGGTAATTCGTTGTTCGAATTTGTAATGAGAAAAAGTCAAGCGTGAATGGGGCTTAACGCGCGCGAAGAGCTGTTCTCTTATTGGAATAGCTCCCGCTCCCCGTGCTGTCGGCTTTCGCGATGGAAGGTGCAAATGGTAATTCGTTGTTTGAATTTCTGATGAGAAAAAGTCAAGCGTGAATGGGGCTTAACGCGAAGAACCGATCTTCTCGTTTGTCGTGATTGTGCCGTTTTTGAATAAAGGATATAAACGATAATTTGTTATAGAATCGCAAGATTTGTGGAACAATAAAGTAATTCGTTGTTCGAATTTGCGGTGAGAAAAAGTCAAGCGTGAATGGGGCTTTAGTGCGTGGGACGGGCTGATCTTCCCGTTGGTCGCGATCGCGCGGTCTTCAGATAAAGAGTACAAGCGATAATTCGTTATTGGGTTGCAAGATTTGTGGAACAATAAAGTCAAGCGTGAGAAGGGCTTAACGCGCGAAAAGAACTGCTATCTTGACGGTTATGCTCTTAGTCCCCCTTGGCGGAAGATATAAACGATAATTCGTTCTCCGATCGGAAGGTTTATGGCGCAAAAAGCCAAGTGTAAAACGAGCTTCATGAGTAAAATAATGAATTTCGTATTTAGATACACCTTTATTTGCACAAGTACAGCCGTAGTGAATTTGATAATTGAACGGCGAGTGCAAACGTTACCTACGAGTCAGGTTTAAGTTTAACACGTTAAGTGCCACATCGGTCCCCGGGGACCGGCCCAGACTAGGACCCAAAGGTGCTAACTTTTGGTGTTAAATTCCTCGCCATCTTTAGACCTAACGTTTGGGAATTCCTATTATAACAATTGGTACAGTATCTCTGAGTTTTATGAACACTTGAGTCTGGGCCTGAACGGAACTTCAGGCAAAACGTGCTGGGCACTTAACGCGTTAAAAAGGAGCCGACTCATTTGCGATTTGCACTTTCGTGCCTAATTATCCGCGTATCTTTCCTATCTCTAAATAGAACAATACCAAATCAGCCGTGAAGTCACCAGTGTAAATCAGTCTTAACGTCGAGGAAGCAAACGTGGCTAAAAACATCCGGTCTGCAACTTGAATTTATATCCAGGAAATTCTTTTCTACGCCAGTGACTTCTTACACCCCGACGAATCACTTGCACCTTTCGAAAATACCATTGAGAAAAAAGAACTTACAAAACAGTTAACTGGATTCCAGGCTGGATTATCAAAATGGCCAGGTAACTGGACATCCACGAGCAATTAGACTCACCTGGAACAAAAAGAAGGCAAACCCATTACATAAAGAATTAATTATCCTCCTAACGACTACCCATTATCAAAGAACGAGCAAACAATCGGTTTTCGAAAAGAAAGATAAAAACGGAACTAAAAAGCAAAAACATCGGGCAGTTGACGAAAGTGGGCACGAAAGGGAGCTAAATCGAATTGCGCGCGCAGCGATCGGCGGCTAAAAATGGCGGCTCGCTTTGATTACTGGCACACTTGCGTTATCAGTGCGTCTCGACGACTAGCGTCCTCGACGTTTCCTTCCCTCCCCTCGGGCTAGCCTGTGACGTAGCTTTTCTCCTTGGTTCTCACCGATCGCGTCCAACAATGCGCTCTCGTCTGCTGGGATATAACCTCGCCATTGTCCCTCTGGACAGTTTCAGACACGCGAGAAAGAGGGAAGAGGTTGCGGGTGGGGCAGGGGAGGCTGCAACGATATCCCGATGAGATACAGAGTGTCTGCCTTGACTGTGCCCGAGCATAATGCGGACATTCAGACACGTCGTGGAACAACAAGCGAGTGATAGACCCTGGCCTGTCTGGCTTTTTGCGCGACCATCTTTTTTCCCCGCGACCACGATATTCTCGCAGAGAAAAATAATGGACGGTTTTGGTTCGAGTTAGGTTAAGTCACGTGTCTCTGCGAACAAACTACCTGGATTTTGGTGACAAGTTCGATGGTATGGTTAGTGGCAACAAGTGGTTACGTTGGTCAGGTTAACGGAAACTTTGAGGTTAGGTTATTCGAGTTGACGTTTGGGTAACTGTTCAAGAGGATGTAGTTATCGTTGTATTAACCGTAGTGTTAGGTTTAAATACAGATTCTAATGTAAAATAAACGATATATATATTACATAATTAATAAATCGTGTTGTATTATTGTATAAATTATATTATAAATAATAAATAATATAATATAACTAAAATTATAGTATAAATAATATTTTATCTCGACTATGTGGTAGTACGTTTCTAGATGATCGTAGTCAAATTAAAGTTGGTTTATAGATGATTCTCATAAGAGGGACAAAAATGTCTCGCTACTGTACCTAACCTATCTTTCAAGTTCCTAATCGTGTTCGTCGTTGAGACAATGTTCGATAGTAGTTAATTACTGGTCTCATGAACAAATGGATTGAATATTCACCTTCTGAACGACCAATTCATTCGGAATGAGATATTCCTGCTATAAACAGAGCTCGGAACACAGGGGTGACTAGAGATCGTGAAGTAGCCCCGAAGAATGCATAAAATTCTCCTCGAGATTCATCACCGACTGGTAGCTCAAAATACAACCATCTCCAGAACGAATTGACCAATTCTGCTTGGCAAACAATGCGTATAATTTGGACGTGTCAGAGGCAACATGTTCGGCGGAACAACGAAGCCCATGCCAAATTTCTCTTTAACTTCTTGCCGGCCGCGCGAGACTAAATATTTTCGTTGTATTTCACCGTGCCGCCACGAGAAGATTGCGAATTTCGGGAAAGGTGATTTTGGCAACGCTCGATTATACAACTATTTGTAGGCGGATATCAACAGACGCCTGTCACGGAACCCTAAAAGCGTTAGCATTAGTCACGATGTGAAAAACCCGCGAGACGTTCCAAAGGAAAATTACTCGGCCATAGACTACACGGTTTATAGATAGCTCTGTGGATCGGGGGAAGCAACGAAACGGTGAATTATTCGTGAATTATTAACGTAAAATATCCGATCATGAACTATTCGGAACACAGACAGACGCGGCATAGGTTAATCTAATCGTAGAGCACTTAATTATAGAATATTCGAATCACAGATAGATATCCAATCGCAGACTATTTAAACATAGATATTCAATCGACTAGTCAAATATAGACCAACTTAACTCTCAAACCATCGCTTCACGGATTGATCTAGACTATTCAGTCGTGGACCACGCAGCTCATAGATGGCTAAGAGAAGCCGATAGGATGTTCCAGGGATTCTAACCTCGCTGTACCGAATGAGGAAGATTTTTCAATCAGGCAGTAATAAGCCGAGACGAGAGGCCATGATGGCGATTGAACCGAGCCACGCGCTCGATGCATAATATCGAGCGAGTGCATTTCTCCTGGCTATTATTCCCGGCAAGCTCGGCCTTGCACTATCTTTGCCAACTCTGGCCAAGCCTATTTATAGGGGAAGCTTTGAAAGTCGACGTCCAGGTCACGCCGGACCCTGAACGCCGAAATACACGCGCGGCGAGTGCATTGGACAGTGTCTTCGCCCTCTTCGGGATCGACCACTGCCAACCGGTGGCTGACGTAACACCTGAAAACGATATCAGATGTTCCATCGGGTCCTATGCTGCGTCGAGCGACTGTGACACGTCCAGCATGCTCCCTGATGCTGCTTAGTTAGGTTAGGTTAGGTTCAATTGACCGGTGCTTCCTTTTTTAACGCAGAAGAATAATTAGGAAAGAAGATGCGAGGATATTCTAGCTATTCTAGCACCTGTCAATGCTAATAAATATGGAAGGTGTTGCAGTAAAAATTAAATAGTAAAATAAACTTATAAATAAATAGTAAAATATTCTAGCGATGTGGGGGTGATCCCTTTCACTGCGTTTAGCCGTTTGTCAGCTCGTGTCTTTTGTCTTACGTTTTATGGAGACGTCTTGTGACCTGCGTAGCCCTAAACAGACAGGTCAGCTCTAACCTACCAACCCTAAACATCTATACAGTTTTTCCACCATTTCCATTGACTACTGTTCCTTTGTGTTCTAACCCCTTAACAGAAGGATTTAATGAAATAAAATTTTTGGATTTTGTAAAAATTGAAAGTAAATTGGTGTTTTTGATGGTATTAATGCTAGAACTATCGTGTGGGTTAGATTGAGTTGTTCTGGACATTTTATTTTTGGTATTGGTGAAAATATTCGGCTACTTTTGGTGACAATTGTATTGATTTTTGTTTAAATAGAATCGCAATTACGTATACTCTTTTATTTTTATTATATCGTATTAATTAATACCAATTGTATGTATTATATTTAAGTGTGCATTGTAAATTTAGACTGGCAGTACTAGTGTAAATGTGTGATTTTTATTATTTTTGGTTGCAGTATTGGATTTAATTATGTACGTTATAATTGGGAATTCATTGTAGATGAATTGGATCAACGTTTAGGAAACACTTTCAGGAATACCATCTATGTATAGGTCTGAAACCTATACATCTACGCTAGTTCAAGCTCCTAGTTTATAATTGATATAATGAGTCACGTTTCTCTATACACCGGGTGTCTCTGGTAACTGGAAGCAAGGAAATGTCGCGTGGATATGAAAACATAAATTCATACAAAAATTACTTGGATATTGTGCAATATAAGTGTCTATAGCGCATTACTAATGATTCCAAATTACTATTGCATTGCCTATTTCTTTCCATATAAAAATCCAAAATTCAAAATATATTAGAAGACATCATATCTCGAGGATATCAAAATATAAATTCACACAAGAATTATTTGGACGTTGTGCAATATAAGTGTCTATAGTCCATTTATAATGATTTAAAATTAGTATTGCTTTGCCTATTTCTTTCCATATAAAAATCCAAAATTCAAAATATATCGGAAGACATCATATCTCGAGGATATCAAAATATAAATTCACACAAGAATTATTTGGACGTTGTGCAATATAAGTGTCTATAGTCCATTTATAATGATTTAAAATTAGTATTGCTTTGCCTATTTCTTTCCATATAAAAATCCAAAATTCAAAATATATCGGAAGACATCATATCTTCCCTATAAAAATTCAAAATTCAAAATATATCAGAAAATATATCTCGATAATAAAATTAAATACATTTGTACAAAAATTATTTGGACGTCGTGCAATACAAGTGTCTATAGTCCATTTATAATGATTCCAAATTATTACTGCTTTACCTATTTCTTTCCATATAAAAATTAAAAATTAAAAATTCAAGATATAACAGAAAATATATCTCGAAAAAAATACATAAACATATCTCATAAAAAAAACATTTATACAAAGATTATTTTTATATTGTACAATACAAATGAATACTAATAGAAGAAACAAAGATTGTCTGTTTTTAATAATTTCAAATTATTATTGCTTTGCCTATTTCTTCCCATATCTTAATTACTTTTAAAATTTAATTAAATATTTATTATTTTCATATCAATTCTCTCATTTACTTTACCAATAAAATAACTTCTTCTCTTTACATTGAAACACCTTCTGCAAGAGAATTAACCAAGATTTCAAGATGGAGTAAAAATTTACCAAAATGGAACCGAGATAAGTTCAGCAGCAAGTAAGCATAAATCATTAGATCTTAGACTCTACAGAACATGATTTCAAATGATTCCATAGTACACAACGCAATTTTTTAATTATTTTTACTTTGCCTATTTCTTTCCGTACCTTCGTTACTAAAAATCTACTATTTTTGCGTCAATTTTCTCGTTTACTTTCCCAACAAAATCGTTTCTTCTCTTTACACTTGAAACACCTTCTGGAAAATACTTATCCAAGATTTCAAGACGGAGTAAAAATTTCCCAAAACGGAACGTTGTACTGTTTTTAATCTCAGAGTCGACCGAGACGAGTTCAGCAGCTCGGTCTTTACAGGACTCGATCGTTCGATCTCAACCTGTTGAGGCCCTCCCGCGTGGAGGATTGGGCAACTCGCGTGGAAATTGGTGCACGCATCGAACAGCTAATGAAACTGTCGGCCTCGAAGATCGCGTTAGGTCCGCTTATTTTCGTCTTTATCATCGGGACGTAATGTTGCGCCGCTTCTGGCACCAGTCGCAGGCTCCAGCCCGAGACGTGCAATGATCTCTCGACGTTGGCACGGTATTCCTGGTCGCGACAGTCGTTAACCAACGATTGCGACACACGAAATCCTCCGTGCACACGTGTGTACCCGAGTGATCGACTCTTCTCCACCTGTATTTAATTTGGCAACGTGTTCCTCAACGGTCAAACGTAGGAAATCGCTGCTGTCGCTCCTCGCGATCACTCTGGTCTCGTGACAGTCGTGACGATTAATGCGAGGACCCCATCAGTCCTATCTCACCCAGAATTCTCCTATTCGTCAGTTTTCCCGTGGCAATTTCAACGCCAGAATTGGCAACTCGCGATGAATATTTATATAACCCTAGCATATATAAAGTGTAGCAAAAGAGTGGTATAACGTAGTACTTTTGTTAGAGTGGTAAAATGAAGGTACAGGTAGCCCTCCTACAACACGGTATCCTATAACACGGTTTCACTATAACACGATTCATAAATTGCGGGAACCCTCCTACAACACGGCATCCTATAACACGGTTTCGCTTTAACACAATAAGAAAATTGCAAAAACCTTTGTACAACACTGTACTTCTACCTGAGCAGTGACGACGAAGAAATTTATTAAATTAAAGTTGCGTTAAATTAAAATAATATTTTTGCTTTTGTTTTGTTTCGTGTTGTACATACATTTATATTTTTAATAAAAGTTAAGTTGTTTATACAGAATTAAAAAAAAATTGTTTTTAGTAAATTTTCGGAACGTAACCCACTTTTTGTACTGGCTCTGGGTCTCATACAACACGGTTTCACACAACACGGCATTTTCTGGGGAACCTATCTACCGTGTTATAGAAGGGTTACCTGTATACCGAAGGAAGTAGGTACAGTGACTCAGGAAAATATTCGGACACCAAGGTATGTCTGAATTAACCCTTTGCACTCGAGAGGTGAGCTTCAGTCGCCATTTCATAAAATTTGGAAGATCGATATTAATTAATACATCAAATTTAACGTAATGTAACAGTGTGCGAGGTATCGAAGTCAAATAATTCTACAATTCTATTATTATACAATTCTTTATTTACTTTATTCAAAAAAGTATCGTCATTTTGTTAGTACAGAATCTTTGAATTTTAGCCAAAAAATCCAAAGAGTGCAAAGGGTTAATACGTTGTACCTATGTTGCCTAACCCTTTGCACTCGATGCTTTTCTCATTCCAAAAAAATAGTAGTTGGAAGACTTTCTGCCATAAAGTCGACGATATTTTTAAAATGGTAAATAAGAAATCGTATGCAAATTAAGACGTAGAATTATTTTACTTCGATATTCCACGCATCGTTGCATAATTGTAAATTTGATATATTAATCAACATCCATCTTTAGAATCTGTTTAAACGGTGACTGAGAGGCGCCTCTCGAGTACAAAGGGTTAAGAGTTCCCCGAATTGTTTCGGGATGAACTAGTATTCCATTAACATCCATAATTCAGATGGAAAAAGAACGGTGTGGCGGAAAACGAACGGAGAGTTCCACCATCGAGACACTACCCTAAAACACGGCAGAGGCAGCATGATGGTTTGGGGCTGTATTTCGACCAGAAGAATTGGCAATTTAGTTTTTATTCACACCATCATGGACGAAAACTGTCACTTACACCTACTGAAAAATAATTTATTAAATAGCGCAGGAAAAATGGGAATTCGCAACAATTTTAAGTTTTATTAGGATTACGACCCCAAACATAAAGCACGCATTGCTCGAGAATTCTTGCTTTATCGTTGCTCGAAAGTTCTTCATTCTCCACCACAATCGCCGGATCCCAATTCCATTGAAAATTTATGGATAAGTACGATCACAGAATACGAAAGACAGAAATTAACTCGAAAGAGGAACTAAAACAAAGGTTGCTGGAAGATTGGGCTGCTATCGGTACGAATTATTTGGAAAAAATCATTTTTCCATATGCCCAACAGATTGGACACGTATCGAAACAAAGAGGCTATGCGACAAAATATTAAAAAATCAGCCAAAAAATCGTCGAGTGCAAAGGGTTAATAGTATGGGAGGTTAATAATGTAATTAATAATATAGGTTAATAATATAGTGGTGTTAGCCAAGTGTAATGGATCAACAGTTTGAGACTAGGCACTTTGGATAGTTAGATCTAGTGTCATAGTGCAGTAACTTGCTAGCCTAGTGACATTTACATAGTAACTTACTTTAGAGTTTGGAGGAAAGGTCAAAGGACGATTTTTGGGGAAACAAAAGGGAGTGTGAAATATAAGATTTGGATTGCAAAGAAGATTTACATAAATTATTTCCAGTGATATTGAAAATAAGGAAAAAGTTACTATAAGTTGATAAATCATTTTTAAGAGTGTAATATATAATGCGTGGTTAGACGATTGTCGATTGTGGTTAATATAGAATTAGATACATTTCGAAGACTGTAGATTATCTATTTCTGTGATAGACTGTATGTTTCGAGGAACTGGGAATGATTTAGTGACTACGCCTCGGGGGAATAGTCTCAATTCGCTGAAGACCAAGATACCATGAATGCGAAACTACTTCACGTATTAATACTATACATTGTGCAGTAAATATTCCAGAGTTCGTTGGAAGAGTATTCCTTGAAATGTACAAATCCGATTCTTCTTGAAAATATAATCAATCCTTTATCTATGTGGAATTTTTAAACATTGATCACGTTCGGTGTCTGTCAGATATAGATAGAATATTCTCGCCAGTCTAGGGAATTTAATTTCTACGCTTTAACTCGTACCTCCTTTGGAATATTCTTTCAGTCGATTAATAAATAATCAGTCTTTCATTCAGGAAAAATCTCTTGATAATTAATCGTGTTTAAATTATACATGTTTTAGATAGAGTATTTTCTCCTGTCTAGGGAATTTATTCATTTCATAAGTTATTATCAATGACTTGCACGAAATATTTCAGTCAATTAACAAATTATCACTCTTTTCCCTTGCTAGAGTGTATTTGAAGTGTATTAAATTAGATTCAATTAGATTTAGAGTGTATTGTAGAATATTTTCTCCAGTCTAGGGAATTCATTTCGACAGCCCTGACTTGCAGCAACTTCAGAATATTTCAGCTAATTAATAAACAATTATTCTTCGATTCCCAAGAAATTGTGGAAAATTGAACATGTTTAAAGTATTATATATTTGATTTAGTTGAAATATTTCCTCCAGATTAGGGAATTTATTTCGCTGACTGAAGTTTCGACTGGCAGCTAATTAATAAATTATTATATCTTTCGTAACGGAAAATCTTTAAAAATTAAAAGGTATTCTATTTAATCGGAATATTTCTTTCGTTCTAGAAAATTTGGAACTTCGAAAACTCCATTGAACAATTTTTTAGAAATATTTCGTTCGATTAATAAACAATCGCTTTCAGCTTCCTTCAAATATTTCAGCCAATTAATATATTATTGTACCTTCCATCGCAAAAGATTTATAAAAATTAAGAGATATTCTATTTAATCGGAATATTTCCTTCGTTCCAGAAAATTCGAAATTTCGAAAACTTCATCGAGCAATTTTTTCGAAATAATTCGTTCGATTAATGAATAATCGCTTTGAAATTAGCTACGTTCAACGTCTACCCGATTTAGATGGAGTACCTTCTCTTGCCTAGGGAATTTATTTCGGAAGCCTCGATTCGTAGCTTCCCCGGAATATTTCAGCCAAGATGGCGCCGTATTTCACAGGCAATCAGGGGAACGCGTTATTTTCGCATTGTCCGCCCGCAATTACGTCGATCGATAAATCATTCGTTGGGCTCCCTTCATAAATCAACGAACTGTCTCGAGACTGATCTTTAGCCTCTCTTTCTTTCTCTCTCCTCCTCTCACTCTCTCTCTCTCTCTCTCGCTCTGCGTCTGTTATTTCGAGTGGCTCGTTTCCACGGAACTACGCTTTCACTTTCGTTTTCCATTTTATTCCCCTCGACGTAAAATCATTTCCCCCCACCGGCGAATTTTTCTCCTAAGCTTTTCACCGTCTCAAAATTTACCGTTTCGCAGAGATTATCGGTTAATTAACGGCTTATGTCGATCCCGATCGATCAAAACTCAATCGTTCACGACGAAATACCGGTAATTCGAGTGTTCCCGTCGTCGAACGTTGATTAATTAAGTACAGAGAGAAATGGTTGAAAACATGAATCACGTATAATGGCAGTCCGAGGTAATTGTACCTGTCGAATCGAATTCGACTATTCGATTTTAATGAACGATTTTCGAGTGGTCCTCGAAAATTCCTCGTTAATCCCGCCTGTGGGCCGAATCACTCAGCGAAACAGTAATTTCCCCCAAGTTATCCGTCATTCGATTCCTAATCGCGAAAAATATCGTCGAAAATATATTTATTTAATCGTTTATTCACGTATACTAATAAATATTCAAATTTGCTTCGAAAATTTATTATTACGCAAGGTTAAACAATATTTTCAACGATATTATAGAAATGATGAAAATTGTGAAAATTAATCTTTGGTTTACGAGATTATTGAGGTTAGGTAGCATTTTTAATAATAATAGAAAAATATTGACTTAAAAGATGTGTAAAAGGAAGAAATAAGTTTGGAATTAAACGAAGCAGAAATCTTCTACGATATTTTCCAAGAATTTTCAAATATATTTTTAAAACGAGGTTAGATAGTACGTTTGAGGCTAGATAATACTTTTAACGATATTATAAAAATATTGACTTAAAAAATGTGTATAAAGGAAAGAAATAAGTTTGGAATTAAAGAAAGCAGAAATTTTTCACGAAATTTTCCAAGAATTATCAAATATATTTTTAAAACGAGGTTAGGTAGTACGTTTGAGGTTAGATAGTACTTTTAACGATATTATAAAAATATTGACTTAAAAAATGTGTATAAAGGAAAGAAATAAGTTTGGAATTAAAGAAAGCAGAAATTTTTCACGAAATTTTCCAAGAATTATCAAATATATTTTTAAAACGAGGTTAGGTAGTACTTTTAACGATATTATAAAGATATTGACAAAGGATGAGTAAAAAAGAGAAATAATTTTCAATTAAAGGAAGAATGAATTTCTCAGGGAATTTTCCAAGAATTTTCAGATATATTTTTAAAACGAGAGAGATTAAATTTGTTCGCGAGTTTGTGACAGTGATTAATTAAGTACGATTTCGGGTAAACGCAAGGGTAGATTAAAAGTCGGGATAAAACTGTTCGGAGAGCTGTGGTAATTTTTCAAAATTCGAGACTCTTGGAACGAAACACTTGCAGACGAAGTGAAACTTATCAAAGCGAGCAACCGGGCTACGAGGAAAATGTCAGCCGGAGCCGGGCTGACGTAACTAGAGGTAAGGAACCATGTAATTACCGGGTAAGTGTCCGTGCAAGGAACAAGTGTGTTTGAGATTTACGCCTGGCGAATCGCGGACGGCTGCCTTGGCCCGCATTCGGCGTCCTCGAACGCATGTTCGATGCTCATCGAGGCGTCGCCACTGTCGTCTCTGTCAATTAGAATATGGTTAGGACCCGTCACGTGGTCTAGCCTAGTGACGCACTGCGGGGTGGTTTTACGTTAACTTTATTAACTAGAAATCTACTTTGATACTCTGAGAAATTGAATTTTCAATTTTACTTAAGGAAAAAAAATATATGACTGTACCGACTGTCAAAACTTAAGAAGTATGGTATTACGTAAAAGACAGAAAATGGAAAAGTTTATGGAATTTTGTTAAAAGAGATTAATTTCGAATCGTTTATAATTAATGAATGTTTATACCATACACTGATTTTTATTAATTTCAGTAATTAATTTTAGGAGAGAAGATTTTAAATTTAATTTTAAAGGCACAGGGATAAAGAGATTAATTTTGTGTAATATTAGAGAATATATTGTAGATCTGCCAGTATTAAAAATTTCGATTTTATTATTACAGAGCAAGAGACACTGGCAACCTCTTTTTAAACATTAGAATTGTAATTATTTAAAATAAAAATAACACAATTTTATGTAAAAAGAAAAAAAATATGACTGTACTATCTGTCAAAACTTAAGAAATATGGTATTACGTAAAAGACAGAAAATGGGATTCTGTCAAAAGAAATTAATTTCGAATCGTTTATAATTAATGAATGTTTATACCATACACTGATTTTTATTAATTTCAGTAATTAATTTTAGGAGAGAAGATTTTAAATTTAATTTTAAAGGCACAGGGATAAAGAGATTAATTTTGTGTAATATTAGAGAATATATTGTAGATCTGCCAGTATTAAAAATTTCGATTTTATTATTATAGAAGAGTCACTAACATAGCCTTTTCATGAACAGTAGAATTCCAAATATTTAAAATAAAAATAACACAAAAATTACCAAACTAAATATTTTATATTTTTTAATCTCCCAATATCTTTCACAATTATTAAAAATTATTAAAACAGCTATTTCAGATATAATTTATACCAATTTATTTTTTAAATCACTCTTTTAAATCAAAATTATTATTAATATATATTACGTTCAGGTATAAATTATATCGAAGATCCTTAATTCCAAAGCTGAATAAACTCCATCAAGTAGTATAATAATTCGTTGCTGCAATTAATTTTTCAACGATACTATCCAATTATTGCGATAAATATAACCCGATACAAAAATACAGAAAACTGGCTAATTCGACGATATTATCGACACGAAATGACAGGAGGAGAAAAATAAAAAGAGACGGAAAGAATGGTGCAACTGAAACGCGAGATTCCAAATGCACCGTGACCTTTGAGGAGCTGGATTATGGCGAACGTTCTGGAGAACGTGGTCACGAACTTCGAGGGCGAGAATCGATCGATCCAGCACGCGATGCACCTTTTCCTCTGGATCGCAATTCCTCGAGGAACGAGCACGTGGATCGCGAAACTTTCTATCTTATTAATTCTTGATCGGTACAAGACATTATTGGGCTTGATTTCGTCTCGATAAATACGGAGATATACACGTAGCCCCGAGAAATTATAGCTTTCTTTACTTTCTTTCTGCCAACAATAGCAGTTAGGGTATTCGTCTACTAATTTGCAGGAAATCAACGTTCGAAGTATAATCATTTTTATTCGAATTTTAGTCCAGGAAGTTAGGCAATTAACCGAATAGGAATGAAAATTGATTATTTTTACGCGAATATTAATTTTTTAAATAAGATTCCACGAAAATTTTATCATTAAGAAATTTGAATACTGATCGAATATTGAAAATCAGTGTAGGATAAATGAATACAAATGGAAATGAATTATTTTTATCCGAATATTAATATTCTAAACAAGATTCCACCAAAATTTTGTTGTTAAGAAATAGGAATATTACGTTAATTTACGAATTGTATTGAAAGTCAGTGTGGGATGAATAAAGTGGAAATTAATTATTATTCTGTGAATATTAATTTCCTAAATAAGATTGTAGAAAAATTGTTCTGGTAAAAAATATGAATACTATGATAATGAACGAATTGTATTGAAAGTCAGTGTAGGATATATTATATGATTAATTCTGATTAGAATTTAGATTAGAAAAGTTATTTAACTAAATAAATAGACATGGAAATTAGTTATTTCCATATGAATATTAACGTGCAATCTCCGTGAGGGTTTCATTCTAATTTCTTCAACCAAAAATGTAAATACTACATTAACACGTAAATCACGTTTTATCATATTTATTTTATTATTATCATATACCACAGAATATTATTTACCCAATCCTTTATTTTATTGCAATTATACTGTCTATTATTATATATTATATATTACACGTTTTAATTTATCTTCATTCAATGTCAATATACCTGAACAAAGTAATTTGTCAACTCCCTTTCAAACCTTCCTTAACCTTAACCTTCCTTAACAAAAAAATTCTCCAGACTCACATGCAACTGATTACCAACCCAACAATAAAAAAATTCTGCAAAAATTTCTCAAAAATTCCAATATTTGTAAAGATGGAAACACCTTTGACGATAAAAATCGTCAAAAATACAGCAAACTCATTCTCGGTTTGTTACGATAAAATTCGCTTGCAATACGAAAAGAAGGAAAAATATAAAAGGGGAAGAAGAGGGGGATAAAATCGACCATTATCGGCGGGAAAACGACACAATTTCGCCATTTTTGTTCGCCGCGCGGAGAAATTACAATTGCAGAGAACCCTCGCAATTAATCGACAGGGGATTTTGGGGACGAGGGTTTCATCCTCCGGAGGAAGCTCCCGACGTTGCTGGAGCGGAAGTGCTTGAAAAACGCTCTCGAAGGTGGGCTTGTTACCGGGCCGATCGATAACACGGTCTCGCAGCCTCGATCCACTCGCGCTTTCGCGAGACGAAAGAGAAACAGGGACCGGTTTTTCCGCGCAACATGCTCTATGCCAGCAGGTTCCACGAGCACAGGAGCAACGATCCAAAAGATCGATCGATCATACCGAGATCCACGAACTAAATCGGCGAAACCGAATAATTTTCGAATTTTTTCCCCTTTTATTAGGGGATTTTAATTAGCCCAATAACGTGTGATTTCTCACTAAACGTGCTTTGACAAATTTTTTCGTTTAGGTTTGGGTTAGGTCACGTTATTTTTCTATGAAAAATGACATTCTAAATTAAATTAAATTATTGAAATCCACGAGCATAGGAGAAGTGATCCAAAAGATCGATCGATCACATCGAGATTCAAGAACTAAATCAACGAAATTAATTTTCGAATTTTTTCCCCTTTTAATTATTTTAATTAGCTCAATAACGTCTGATTTCTCACTAAACGTGCTTTGACAAATTTTTCGTTCAGGTTTGGGCTAGGTCGCGTTATTTTTGTACGAGGAATTAAATTTTAAATTAAATTAAATTACCGAAGTCCACGAGCATAGAGGTAATAAGTAAATCGATGAATCGAATTTTCTAATTTTGTGTTTTAATTATTATAATTATCGCATCAATCTATACATTTATAGATTTTTCGTTTAGGTTAATAGTAGATTGTGTTATTTTTTAATGAACAATGAAATTTTGAATTAAATTAAATTATTGAGCACTAATATGAAAAGACACGGGGGTTGCATATTTATTTGACGATTCTAAACTGTCAACATGTCGAGCATTAGCTAAAGAAACTTAAATGTAAAAATCGATGATAGCTACCAATTAATGAATTTGTTAACTCATTAATTCACAAACTGCTTAAATTGTTATTCGACGATCAGCTTGATTAATCAATTAATTAACTAATTGACCAATTCGTCAAAAATTAATTTTCAATCAATTATGGCTGGACTCTGATAATCGTCTATTTTTCTATTTTAATTATGAACCAGTTTAATTATGATTTTAAGTTTAGATATGCAAATTGGGAGTGGGAATTTTTGACACTCGATGATTAAATATTCTTTTACCTAGTAATTCTTGGATTTTTATGAATAATTTGATCATTAAGATATCCAAGGTAAATTTGGGCTTTTGAAAGGTGAGAGTTTACAGTAGATTTTTGAAATTTCAAATAAACATCTCAATGGTGTCATAATGATAAGATTAAGCTGTAATTTAAATTCGTATGTATGGAGATATCAAAAGCTCACATCGATTAATTCAGGAAAGTGTTATAGAAACCGATCAGACGTTAAATTAATTATCATTTAAAAAAATGTATCTTCAAAAAAGTGATAACGTTATTAAAAAATCATTATTGAAAAATCTTCAACATTTGTCAATTTTAATATCGTTGTTTACATTTTCACATAGATTGACAATTTATGAAGGTAATCACACGAAACCAATTTCTGATAACCCTATTTTTGATAAAAACTAACTATCTACATAAACGCCTTTTACCTGCATTTCACTTAAATGACAAGTGTCATTGAAAGAAAAAATGCTATATGAATGAAAAATACGAATTTTAAAGAAATAATTTTATATTATAATATCAAAATATTATTTATTAATATTACAAAATACTATTTATTACCAAAATTAATTTATTCTATTAATTACCTTTAATAATTTCTAAGAATTTTTACTTCAATGTTTTAGCAATTGATAATTAATTAATAAAAATCACAGAAGAACCTGCATTGGTTATATCATTTTATACAATTTTGAAAAATTTGTATTCCAATATTCCTTATAAATTAAAAAGTTTTAATTTCTACATTAACTATTAACTATAAAGATTTTTATTTTAATATTCTAATTCAGTGGTTCTCATATCAAATCTGTGAAATATTGAACACCTTTGAGTGATACGTATTTTAATACGTACAATTTTATATATAAAATTGATATAATTTATAAATTGCATACATTCTATATAAAATTGTTAAAAATTACAATTTTTAAATTATACGAGGTATACTACAACAAATAAAAGCTATCAGTGATGCTAAAGTGGTTCATGACTCAATTACACATTGGTTGGTGAAAAAGTTTGAGAACCGCTTTTATAATATATTATCAATTAACAATGAACAAAATTTTACATCCTACTCTCTACTTATAACACTCACAATCCCTTTCATATCTAATTTTCGATTAAAATGACGAGCTGACAGTGTGGTAAGGTGGAAAATGTTAATTAGTAGAAATAAAAAATTTCTACCAACCGAGGGATAAAATTCATCTGAATATTTTATCGAAACGAAAGTCGATCGCTGGCAGATTTATTGTATTATTAACATTGCAGCGTTAGTATGATGGTAACCAGTACGAAATCCACGCAGACCTTCGGGTAATCGATAACCCTGACCGATCGTATCGCGCCCACGTCGAGTAACGTTGATGCAATAATTGTACCGCAAAATAAATTACGAGCATTATCAAACGTGTTAATACGGTTACACACTGACCACTTGCTCCGATATCTTTCGCTAGCAAGCCGAGAAATCGCTTCGAACTTCGATATCCCTAGCTCTAGCGAAATATCACTATAACACCTCTGAGACTGCCGACAGTCGTTGAAAACAATAGCAAAATTCATTTGTAAGATTGATTTAATAAATTCGTTTAATAAAATTCGACAGAATTAATGTATATTTATGTGTATTAATTTTTTTATTTAATTTCAGTTAATTGGATTTTATTTTAATTATGTGGTTTATTAGAAATATGGTATATGCACAATTTTTATTTTTTTTTTATTTTTAGAGAGAAGTGTGAGATGAGTATGTTATCATAGTTATCTGGAGAATTTTGTTATAAATTTATAAATTTTTATCAGCATGAGTGTCAATGTTTGAGTTTGGCTCGATTAACCCCTTACTGTGTTTGGTTTTATGTGATTTAATTATGTCAAATTTGGATTAATCTAATTTTTTCTACTGTGGAAGTACATTGTATTTAGATTCTTTATCTTTAATTATTCAGTTGTATATTTATGTATGTTTTATCTGCATTTTTTATTAATAATTTATTATTGGATATTATTGTGCTGAATTTTCTCAAAAAAGTGCATAATTGATATTGTTCATCGTCAATATATTTTATTTTGTAATATTTCAGTATTATCTATATATTATCTGCCATCTACTATTACTATTACCAATAATAATCCAAATCTTTGATGGGTAAGGGGCACATACGTCAATTTTCTCACACTTTTCATTAATTTTTCATTTCATTAAGTGTACAAAATAATGCAATTAAAACCAATTTCTATTTTTTGAATGAAAAATACGAATTTTAAAGAAATAATTTTATATTATAATATCAAAATATTATTTATTAATATTACAAAATACTATTTATTACCAAAATTAATTTATTCTATTAATTACCTTTAATAATTTCTAAGAATTTTTACTTCAATGTTTTAGCAATTGATAATTAATTAATAAAAATCACAGAAGAACCTGCATTGGTTATATCATTTTATACAATTTTGAAAAATTTGTATTCCAATATTCCTTATAAATTAAAAAGTTTTAATTTCTACATTAACTATTAACTATAAAGATTTTTATTTTAATATTCTAATTCAGTGGTTCTCATATCAAATCTGTGAAATATTGAACACCTTTGAGTGATACGTATTTTAATACGTACAATTTTATATATAAAATTGATATAATTTATAAATTGCATACATTCTATATAAAATTGTTAAAAATTACAATTTTTAAATTATACGAGGTATACTACAACAAATAAAAGCTATCAGTGATGCTAAAGTGGTTCATGACTCAATTACACATTGGTTGGTGAAAAAGTTTGAGAACCGCTTTTATAATATATTATCAATTAACAATGAACAAAATTTTACATCCTACTCTCTACTTATAACACTCACAATCCCTTTCATATCTAATTTTCGATTAAAATGACGAGCTGACAGTGTGGTAAGGTGGAAAATGTTAATTAGTAGAAATAAAAAATTTCTACCAACCGAGGGATAAAATTCATCTGAATATTTTATCGAAACGAAAGTCGATCGCTGGCAGATTTATTGTATTATTAACATTGCAGCGTTAGTATGATGGTAACCAGTACGAAATCCACGCAGACCTTCGGGTAATCGATAACCCTGACCGATCGTATCGCGCCCACGTCGAGTAACGTTGATGCAATAATTGTACCGCAAAATAAATTACGAGCATTATCAAACGTGTTAATACGGTTACACACTGACCACTTGCTCCGATATCTTTCGCTAGCAAGCCGAGAAATCGCTTCGAACTTCGATATCCCTAGCTCTAGCGAAATATCACTATAACACCTCTGAGACTGCCGACAGTCGTTGAAAACAATAGCAAAATTCATTTCTAAGATTGATTTAATAAATTCGTTTAATAAAATTCGACAGAATTAATGTATATTTATGTGTATTAATTTTTTTATTTAATTTCAGTTAATTGGATTTTATTTTAATTATGTGGTTTATTAGAAATATGGTATATGCACAATTTTTATTTTTTTTTTATTTTTAGAGAGAAGTGTGAGATGAGTATGTTATCATAGTTATCTGGAGAATTTTGTTATAAATTTATAAATTTTTATCAGCATGAGTGTCAATGTTTGAGTTTGGCTCGATTAACCCCTTACTGTGTTTGGTTTTATGTGATTTAATTATGTCAAATTTGGATTAATCTAATTTTTTCTACTGTGGAAGTACATTGTATTTAGATTCTTTATCTTTAATTATTCAGTTGTATATTTATGTATGTTTTATCTGCATTTTTTATTAATAATTTATTATTGGATATTATTGTGCTGAATTTTCTCAAAAAAGTGCATAATTGATATTGTTCATCGTCAATATATTTTATTTTGTAATATTTCAGTATTATCTATATATTATCTGCCATCTACTATTACTATTACCAATAATAATCCAAATCTTTGATGGGTAAGGGGCACATACGTCAATTTTCTCACACTTTTCATTAATTTTTCATTTCATTAAGTGTACAAAATAATGCAATTAAAACCAATTTCTATTTTCTAATTATAGAACAACATATCCTTCAAAAGTTTAAAAAACAGAGATCCTGATTTGAAAATGATTATTAATAATTTATTACTGAATATTATTGTGCTGAATATTCTCCAAAATTTTTATAATTGATTTTATTCATTGCTAATATATTCTATTTTCAAGTATTCTAGTATTATCTATCATTTCTAATACCAATAATAATTCAATGTAAAATTAAGTCAATTTTTTCACACTTTTCATTAGAGTATCTATTATTTAGTAAAAAATAATGCAATTAAAACCAATTTCTATTTCCTAAGGATAGAGCAACACATCTTTCAAAAGTTTAAAAAACAGAGATCCTGATTTGAAAATGATTATTAATAATTTATTACTGAATATTATTGTGCCCAATTGTTTTCAAAATTTCTATAATTGATTTTATTCATTGCCAAAATATTCTACTTTTTAGTATTCTACTATTATCTATCAATTATCTATCATCTATCATTTCCATTACCAATAATAATTCATTGCAAAATTAAATCAACTTTTTCACACTTTTTAACCGATTAAAGTAAAATAAATTTCCTTTCTCTGAGGATAGAGAAACACATCTTTAAAACATTTCACAAACAGATGTACATATATTTGCAACCAATATATACCTTTTACACAACACCTCTCAATTTTATATATACATAGAATATTAATATTTATCATAATATTTTTAACATTATATTTTACATTAAACCTGTCTGAAAAATTTCGAAATATTTCTGTTTCCCTTTCTCCACCACTGATCTCGATTCCCCAAAAATCCTTCCTAGAAAATCAACCTTCCTCCCTCTCACCTGCTGAAAAATCGAGAAAACACCTTGTAATGGAGCACCTTAAACCCTGTTAAACTCTAAGACGTTCCCCCCGGTTGAGACGCATCTAAATCCACGGCCATAATCATCGGCATGATCATGGTGCTATCAAAAACAACAAGCACCGGGAATCCTCGTGCTATCAGCTGCAACGAACGGCGAAAAGAAAAAGCGGGAAGGAAAGCTGTAGGAGATACTACCCGGGGAACATCCTATCGGCGTAATCGAAGCGGTGATTTCGAAAAAGGGGGAAAAAAGCTAAGGGGTGCGGGGGGAGGGAGAAAAAAGGGGAGAAGGGAGAAGGGAAAAAATGCTCGACCACCGAAACGATCGCAGAACCTGTTCAGCATGGAGTCTGCGGCGAAGTTCTTCGCTACAGAGTAACTCGTGATGGCTATTATGGCGCACAGCGCACCGTAACAGCTTCACGGTGCTCAATAGCGTAATTGCGACGGGGTATCGTGCGCGTTACCGCGTACGCGATATTAGCATAATATTCTATGAGGCGTCCCGCGACTAACGCGGCGAGGCTCTCTAATGGCAATTATTCCACGGCGCTAATCGCGGACGCTGGAATCGGTAGAGGATTGGTAATTCGATTTTTCCGAGGGGTATATTGGTCTCGCTGATATTGAATTATAAAACGTTATTAAACGTCCCCGTCTTTTTTCCTTTTCTCGATAGAAGACTGGAAAGCGTGGAGAGAATTTTGATGTCTCTGGTTAAATGTTAAATTTCACAAGTTTTGTTGTCATGGAGATATTGGAAAATTTTGGTTTCACGTTTGACAATGGAAATCTGGTGTTTTATAGTAGAGGATGTGCAGTTTGCAATTTTTGAAAGAATTTTTAAAATTCGTTTGCATTTTTCGATTTTTTCTTTTTCGTTCTTTTGGGGTGGAGAAAATTTTAATATGCCTGTTAAATTTGACAAATTTTGTTTACTGTGAAAATATTCGAAAATTGAAATTTCAAGTTTGACAATGGAAATCTGGTGTTTTATAGTAGAGATTATGTAGTTTTTAATTTTTGAAAGAATTTTAAAAATTAGTTTGCATTTTTTAATTTCTTTTTTTTTGAGGGGGGAGGCGGGTTCTTGGAGTGGAGAAAATTTGAATATGCCTGTTAAATTTGACAAATTTTTTTACTATGAAAATATTCGAAAATTGAAATTTCAAGTTTGACAATGGAAATCTGGTGTTTTATAGTAGAGATTATGTAGTTTTTAATTTTTGAAAGAATTTTAAAAATTAGTTTGCATTTTTTAATTTCTTTTTTTTTGAGGGGGGAGGCGGGTTCTTGGAGTGGAGAAAATTTGAATATGCCTGTTAAATTTGACAAATTTTTTTACTATGAAAATATTCGAAAATTGAAATTTCAATTTTGACAATGGAAATCTGGTGTTTTGTAGTAGGACTTTGTAATTTGCAATTTTTTAAATAATTCTAAAAATTAGTTTGCAATGTTTGTTTCTTTACTTTTCTCTTCCTCGTGAAAGACTGGAATGTTTGAAGAAAATTTTTGATGTGTCTGTTAGGCAGATTCGACAAATTTTGTTGCTATAGAGATATTGAAAATTCACACTTCAAATTTGACAATGGAAATCTGATGCTTTACAAAAGAACTATTGTAGTTTGCAATTTTTTAAATAATTCTAACTATTAGTTTGTAATTTCTGTTTCTTTCTTTTCCTCTTTTTTGGGAAAGACAGGAAAGTATGAAGAAAATTTTGATCTATATGTTAGGCAGATTCGAGAAATTATTTTACTACAGAAATATTGGAAAATTGAGATTTCAAGTTTGACAATGGAAATTTGGTACTTTACAGAAGAGGTTTTGTAATTTGCAAATTTTTAAATAATTCTAAAAATTAATTTGCAATTTTTGTATTTATTATAGGGATATAGGAAACTGGACATTTAAAACAATTTTCAAATTTTTGTTGTATTGTAGATACATATATATGTATGTATGATTTACAATTTTTAGTTCATGGTGTAGAAAATTTTTAATTATTTATTAGTCTAGAAATATAATGGCTATGTTGGATACACACAGAATGTCAATAAATTCCTTTTTCCATGGATAAATGTGGAAAATTGAAATCTCGAATTTGATAATGGAAATATAGGATATTTTTCATATTTACAAAGGAAATTTTTTAATTTCTATTTTCTGCAATAATCTATAGATTTTGATACAGGATTACTAAAATCTTTAAAAAATGAAATATTTCCAGCCACTAAATTCCAGTACTAGAATTAAATAAAATTGAAATTTCCAATTTTTATTACTGAAATACAAAAATTGTCAATTATTATTCCAGTAATTTCCTCATCGATCTGCACAACCAATAATTCAACAAAATATTTCCTCAAATGAATATTAGAATGGAAGAAAAATTTCTCAAATGAATATTAGAAGCTATTATCATTGCTCATAGGAAGTAAAAATTCATAAGCTATAATTTATGATGATTGGAAAATTTGTTTATAATGAACATTTGAGGGGAACGATTGTTCGAATAGGAAACGGATAAATTTTCATAACGCATAAAAATGAACATTCTAACAATTTATTAGATAATTATGAGAAGGTTCTCATAATTTATCTATTATTAGAGAATTTGTTTATAACAAACATTGGAGGGGAATGATTGGAAGTATACGGAATTCTGAATGGCTGGGCAGGTTCACACGCCCTAATGGGTCAGGAGGAACACAGAACGTGTTCGAAGAAACGATGGAAAGGCGGGGGAACATAATTGCTGGCGTGTTCGTAATTCTTGACTCTAATCGGTAATATCGGTACAGCCCAAGCTACTTAACGTGATTTAAGTTACATACTACGTTTTATCTCCCTCCAGCGATCTGAAGGCTTCATCTGACCGAAGTAAATTCTTGCTTCTTGTGGAAAGGAGCTGAAGACTGGCGATTAAAATTCCTAAACGTTATACGTTGTTTAACGTACACTTAATGTGAATTTAATTTCAGGTAAAATTATTAAACAGCACGTATTTTATGGCTAGTTAAAATTCGGCTTTTGCACAGTTACGTTCAATTTTCAATACAGAAGGTATAGATTCGAAATTTTTTAACTAAAATATACGAAGATTTGTAAAATAATATCATATATCTAAAATATATAGAGAGCATGTCGTGGAAAGGACTAATATTTTTTTGAGAAATTTTATTTTTCAATATTCCATTAAAGAGATCGGAAAAATTAATGGAAAAATGAGAAATATAATTCGAAAAATATTTCTAGGTGTATAAAATTATTTTTTCCAAATATTGTTCCTTTTTATTTAAAGAAATATATAAATTATCAAAGATAGATATTGAAGCTAAGAAAAATGATAATTTAATCAAATGACATTCTGATAACCATGTCTAAAAGAAAAATACAAATTTTCAAAAATTCCTGTCTAAAAAATATGAAAAGAGGAAGACTACAAGGAACCAATATTATTTAATTAATCTTTTTGATCCTTGATCAAAAAACCTAAATCATCTGAATGAATGTTTCACAATCACACTTTTTCTTTTACGAAAAATTATAAACCATGGAAAAGAGCGATTTAAACCTCAAAATGAACAATTTAATCACATAACTTTCTGATAACCATATGCTTAAAAAAAAGAATACAATTCTTTAAAAATCCCTATTTAAAAAAAAAAAAAAAAAAAAAAATAAAAAAGTGAAAAGGAGAAGGCTACAAGGAACCAATATAATTTGATCGATCATTGACATCATCATATTCCTCCTTATTCCTTGATCAATTCAATCATCAGTACCATATTTGGTAACTTTCTAGTAACCATATCCCTTTAAAAACAAATATAAATTTAAAAAAATTCCTATTTTATAAAAATAAAGAAAGAGTAGATTACAAAAGACTATTTTGACACCCTCGATCAAAGCACCTAAATCATCTGCATGAAAATAGATATTTCGATACAGTTCCACAATCACGCTGCTCCTTTTCTTCAAAAAATAAGAAATCACTGGAAAATGACGATTTAAAAGCGAGGAAACGATCCCGAAGGATCGGCACTGGCACTCTATTATACCCTCCCGTGCAAGGAACCGATCAGAGGTGTTCCTAGCAGGATAAGGGGTCCAGGATCACGAATAAGAATCGCGTGTTCGCCGGCTGAAACCCTATGCCTCCTCGTTCGGAATTAACGATTAGGAAACGAACGCGACGGGGAGTCGCGGAAATTCGAAGTGCTCGCAGGAAGAAGAGGCGATTGTGTTTCAAGGATCGCTGTAACGCTGCAATAAAGCCGAGAGGACGGGACAAGATACCAGTCGGCGAAAGGTGGGAGTGGCAAGGGTCGTGTAAAAGCCAAGGTAAAACGGAGTTAAATTAATCTTGAGCCCACACTCCGAGCGAGCGTACACGCGAGCATCGAGATGTTTTCTCGAGGGACTTCAGTCTCGATTCTTACGGGACCATCGACGTACGTTGCTCGATTTTTATGGAATCCGGGCACAGCCAGAATTTCTTCCTCTTTTTTCTTCCTTGAAAATTAGTGGAGTATGGATTAGATGATTGGGGAATTTTTAAAGAGGAAAACTTTAAGATCTTCTATGAAAATTTGATTGAAAATTCGAGACAGCTGTTGCATGCAATTTTTGCATATTTTATGGAGAAGGTATGAGTAGTAGACAGACTAAATGGATTTAAAAGTCTGTTCTTATGGGATATTTGATCTAAGTAATTCGATTTTTATGGAATCTTGGCACAACAAGAATTTTTTCCTGCCTTGAAAATTGGAAGAGTAAGGATTAGATGATTGTGGAATTTTTAAAGAGGAAAACTTTGAGATTTTTGATAAAAATTTGGTTATAACTTCGAGACAGCTGTTGCATGTAAATTTTGCATATTTTAGGGAGCAGGTATTGCTAATTGACAAACTGAATAGATTTAAAAGTCAATTTATATGGGATATTTGATGTATATTGCTCGACTTTTATGAAATCTTTGCACAATAAGATTTTTTTCTTACATTTTCATCTTTGAAAATTGGAGGAATATGGATTAGATGATTGGAGATTTTTTAAAAGGAAAGCCTGAAATTTTGATTGAAAATTTGTGAGGGCTGTTACATAGAAATTTTGTATGTTTTAGGGAGAAGATATTGGTAATTGGCAAACTGAATGGATTTAAAAGACAGTTCTGATGGGGTATTTGATGTATACTACTTGATTTTTAGGGAATTCAGTGATATTGAGCACTAAGGAATTCTTTGGATCAGCTTTCAGAAGACTTTTTAAGGGTGGTTATCCGATTTTCGTTGAAATTTTTATTACAGACTACTAAAAAATATTTTATAAAATGAAATATCAGGAGTTGCCAAATTGACAGATTTGCTCTCCATTGCTCAATTTTTTATATAATCTGAAAATAATGAGATATACGAAATTTTATTCAATCAAGAGTTTCGACGTTAGAGTATTGGAAAATCGACAAATTGAAACTTTCGACAACTGTTAACGAGAAACTTTATTATTAGAACTTTTACAAACAATTTCTGGAATTTCTGCGAAATTATAGCGAAAACTTCAAAAATTCGTTAATTCGACACCCTGGAAATATTTAAATAAAAGATTCAATCGCTACAATTTCCAAATTAAATTTTTCGAAATTATTGAATTAAAAGTCTCACAATTTTTATACCCAATTTGAAAAATTCCAAATCAATTCCAAATAAATTCCAAATTCCAAATAAAATAGAGAAATAGAAATGATTAAAAATCGAGGGTTCTATGACTACAGCTTTTATAATGAATTTTAAGAAATTCTTCAATGGAAATCTTCCACATAATTCAGTGCAAGTAGAAGCAACGGTAGACGTCAGACAAGATCGACGAGGAAAAAGAAATGCCAAGGTGTCTTTCAATATATTCAAAACGGCGACCCAAGGACTGAAAAATGAAAAAGTGTAGATTTATTCGAGGAAACCTACGGAATACAATGGAGAAAAGAAAGAAAGAAGAGTCAGAAATACGTATCAATTTATTCAGAACAACAGATTAAGGCTTCAGGTACAAGACGCAAGAAAAATCGAAGGAAAAAGCCAGCTACGTTCCAAGAAACAGCAGGCCATGGATCAGGGTAAAATGTAAAAATCGATGGACGTAAAAATGAACATAAGGTGTTTTAAATCACCACCGAGAAGTCGTGGACGAATCGATCCTTCCAAAGAAATAACTATAACAAGTGGAAACAGTTGCACAGGTCAGACGAATCGAAGGTAAAAACTAAAACCGACAACTCGGCATTTACACGATCGTTTTCCAGAAGAAACATCAAACATTTAGCGTTAAATCTTTCAGGGAACAAACGATAAAATAAGAAACATTTTAATTTAGTTGAAAAAATAATACTAATCGAATTAATTAGATAAAAAGAAAAAATCGAAATTCTAAATAAATATTCATTGCGAATTATGTTTTAAAAGATCATTTTAGAGTTAGAGATTAGCCAAAGGTATTCGAAATGAAAATATAAATGCTCAGAGCTGGATTTATATATGCTAGAAGATGATTCAAGGGTTTTAGCATCGAAAGAGGATCATTGGATAGGATTTCATTCTATTTTCATATTATATATGAAAAATAAGTAGAAAAGAGGAATCTATAGTGAAAATCGTAAATCAAAAATAAAATCCAAAGATTGGAAAACAGTCGAAGCAAGGAGAAAGATTTATATTAATTAATGAAAGTCACAGAAATAAATAATAGAAATAAAATAATTTAATTTGTAAGAGGAAATTTCCAAAACATCGTCATTCTAGGGAAATACGGAAAATTAATGAAAACAGGTTTAAAAACTGAATTAAACTAAGATAATTAATTTCTTCAGAGATACTGGCATATATGTGTACGTTTAATTTCCTTAAAATTATGATTATTATAAGTGAAAAGAAAATTAAAGTCAGGTAGAAAATTATTCACCATAGAATCTCTCAATGGTACAAAAATTTTGGTGCATTTTCTCCATTTTAAAAAATTCGTCTTTGAAGATGTTAATTAGCAAAAATTTGATAAATGACTGCATAAATTGAATTAAATTAATTCCGAAATTAATGGAAACGGATTGAAAAATGAAATTAGACTACCATAATTAAATAGCAAAAATAAAATAAGCGTATGCAGAAAATTGAAAATTCCCAAATTCAGTGGAAATATCATATATTCGAGACACGAGTTAACTGAAAACCATTAAGTAGCGAAAACGAAATGAACAAATTCCCAAGCAAAAATAACATAATTCCAAAATTCAGTGAAGTGGAACTAGAAAATTTAATTAATCCGCTATAATTAAACAGCGCAAATTAAATTGCAAACAAATTTCCAAAATTCAGTGAACACAACCAAAAAATCAAATGTGTAACAAAAATACAAATCGACGAATTGAACTAACCTAATTCCAAAATCCAATGAATTCGAACCAAAAATTCAAATTAATTAGAAGTAATTAAACAGCTTAAATTAAATTCCAAACAAATTTCCAAAAATTAGTGAAAATAGAACAAAGAATCAAATGAGTAGCAAAAATACAAATCGACGAATTGAACTTAATTCCAAAATTCAGTGAAGTGGAACTAGAAAATTTAATTAATCCGCTATAATTAAACAGCGCAAATTAAATTGCAAACAAATTTCCAAAATTCAGTGAACACAACCAAAAAATCAAATGAGTAACAAAAATACAAATCGACGAATTGAACTAACCTAATTCCAAAATCCAGTTAAACCGAACCAAAAATTCAAATTAATTAGAGCCAATTAAAAAGCTTAAATTAAATTCCAAAATAAATTCCGAAATCGAAATAACTCGATTCCAAAAAACTTCCATAGAAACCACCGTTCTTAAAACAACTCGCAAAATCATTAAAAACCCCAGCTAAAACCTGGTCCCTAACCTAATTCCAAAAACCAGTGAAACCACAAATTCAAATTGATCCGCGCCAATTAAACAGCTTAAATTAAATTCCCACAAAATTTCCCAAATTCAATAAAAACAAAAGAAAGAATGAAATTAACCCGACACAATTAACCAGCGGAAATAAAATTCCAAAGAAATTCCTAAATGAAAATAACTGCATTCGAAAGCATCCTTATGGAATCCGCGATCCTTAAAGAAACGCGCAAAAATCAGAAACACCAGTTAAAACCCGGTCTGGAGCCTGCGACTGCATATCGAAAGTTAAAGGAACGAGTCTGAGGATTGAAATAGTTTTGCCAAAAAAGGGTCGGAAGGGAAAGAAACGGAAAGAATTGCAGCGTTCCCGCGGGGATCAGCGAGGCAAGTAGAAACAGACGCAAGAGTCAGACCCGAGATCGCGGCAGAAATAGAGAGGCAACGTCGCTATTATTTTGCAGCGGAGGATGGCGCTGTCGGCGGCAGGGTAGAGCGCATTTTGAATAATAGAGACCGCGGTCTATTTATGCTCCGAAATCAATAGCCCCGCGTCTATATCGTCGCTAGAACACACCGGCACGCCGTGGATCGTTCAGTGTCGTTCCTTCGTTGTTCGCATGCATTCACTCCACTTATAAACGCGTCTCATTGTGCTCCGGGGAGGCGCTTCTATCGTGGCTCGTAAATGGGGAACTAGCTGCCGTTCTGCAGACCTCTTTTTCCCCCTTTCTCCGCCCCTTTCTTTCACGAGAACACTACACAGCTCCAGAAACAATATAGCTTCTTGGGTATCCTTCCACGTTTAGGGTATATTGTTGTTACCTCTGTTGGCTTCAATTGCTAGAAAATCCTGCTTTTATAACTCGTTAGAAGTTTCAGGGGTCAGTTTGGTGGAGAAGGCTGGAGTTCTCGAAGTTTCGTAAGAAATTGCTTCCATGCCTAACATTCTACGAGACGTTTACGAAATACTATACTTTCAGCTCACGAGGTTCTTAACAATGCATACACGTTATCGATGATGATTAAACCAGTGCAGCAGAAATAAAAGAACATATGTGAATAATGAATATCAATTTTGCTAAGAGCTACTGTGCACTCTCAGCAATTACGAAGATAAAAGGTCTGGAATTAGGCAGTTTAATTTAAATTAAAATTAAATAATTCTGGACCGTGATGGTTTACATTTGAAATTAGATTAAGGTACTAGACTAGGTGTTAAATTATTTTTGTAGTTGAAATTCGAATATCATTTCGGAATTTTTGGGTCCTCCAGATGCCCAAAATTTAAATTAAAATTAAATAATTCTGCACCGTGATGGTTTACGTTCGAAATTAGATTAAGGTACTAGACTAGATGTACCGATTAAATTATTTTTGTAATTTTTGAAATTCGAATAACGTTTCGGAATTTTTGGGTCCTCCAAAGGCCCAAAATTTAAATTAAGATTAAATAATTCTGGATCGTGATGGTTTACGTTCGAAATTAGATTAAGGTACTAGACTAGATGTACCGATTAAATTATTTTTGTAATTTTTGAAATTCGAATAACGTTTCGGAATTTTTGGGTCCTCCAGATGCCCGAAAATAGAGCTAACAGAGCCAATAAAAGTGATTACTTGTATAATTAACAAAAACGTAGAACCATTATCGAGAAAATTAATATTAACCTTCGTTTCAGTGGAACGTAATTATCTCTAAATAAACCTGCACGTATATTATATACGTGAATATTATATTTAGGTACACGATACAGATCGATAGTTGTTGAAACAAGTCGTCAAGAAACTACAGAGCCCCGGTGCTGAGGAAAAAACCGGTACAACAATGAGATTAATAAAAGAAACATTCCCAAGGACCTACAGTGTGGCCACATTTAGAGGCAGTGCTGCCAACAGCGCGACCAGTTAACCCAATCTACCAGGATCACGTGCTGCGGCCAGTTCAGCATTGGCCAAATGAAACCCAACACGACGCGCTGCATCAATACGGATAATTGAGACCCAGCCCGGTTGATAAACTGCGTTTAGCAAATATCGATATTGCTCGCGGAATAACCAGTCCGAGCTCGTGCAGGCCGCTTCTTGCCCCGCTGGCAACGGTCATCTTTAATTACGAGAACTTACTCAGCAATAAGCGAGGCGACGCTGGTGAAAAGGAACCGGTCCCGGTCCACGAAACCAGAATTCGCGAGCGAAGCTCGCAGGAGAGGTCGAGCAGAAGGGCGAGGCGCGAGGAGCGAGGGGCGGAATGTGGAGGATATATGTTGCTTTCACCGCGACGCAATTAGGGACGCGATCCTGGATCGCAATTAAGAGGCCGTCAATTATGAAGGCGTGCATGAAAACCTGTAATCCGTCCTCTCTGGCGTCTACTAAATTCCCCAGCCTCCTTTCCGACCTGTCCGCGCCGCTATGCGGCCACTTCTCGAAACTTTCAGCGCGGTCTCTTTTACGTCTTCTTCCAAGCGGATGCACCAAGGTGATACACCTTGACTTTCGAGATACCGTGTTACCGGCCTGGGTCGTTTCACTTGCTAATTTCCACCACTTTGAGGGATTACGATTTCGAACGAACCGAGAAGGCGCGCCGCGAATCACTAGACCACCCTGATAGGGATTCTCTTGGGAAAAGGGCATTATAAGGTATTTAGGTGTCAGTAGGGAGTAAGTAGTGCGAAGTATAATTGGGAGAATTTGAGGGTATATGTTTAATTTAAACCTAACCTCAAATATCACTGATGTGCAAATAAATAAGAGACTTCGAAGATACGATATAGGGGTTTTTCTGGGGAAAAGATATTAAAAGGTGTCCAAATGTCACTAGGGTATAAGTAATACTAATTATAATGATTAAATTTGTGTGTGGATTTAACAAAATAAAAAATTAGTAGATGCTTAACCTAGACCTAACCTCAAACATCACTGATGTGCAGGCAAATATGCCTGAAGATACGATATAGGGATTTTTTAGGAAAAACACATTAAAAAGTGATCAAATGACAGAATAAAAAATCAAATGACAAAATAAATAATATAAATTATAATGACTAAATTTGTGTGTGGTTTTAACAAAATAAGGAATTAATAGATGCTAACCCAAACCTAACCCCAAATATCACTAATGTACAGATAAATATGAGACACCAAAAATACGATATAGGGATTATTCATTTAGGAAAAACACATTAAAAGATGACTGAATTTGTGTGTCGTTTTTACAAAATAAGGAATAGGTAGATACTAAACCGAAACCTAACCACAAATATCACTAACGTGTAAACAGATTTGAGACCCCAAAGATACGATATAGGGATCTTTTAGAAAAAAGATACTAAAAGGGATTAAATGTCAGTAGAAAACAGGTAATACAAAGTATAATGACTGACTGTGATTTATGGTTCTACCAAATTGAGAAACTGGTAAACGCTTAATCCAAACCTAACCTCAAATATCACCGATGTTCATATAACTATGAGATCGCAAAGGTACGATGTTTTGAAAGCGGATTATTCACAGACAATTACGTATGAACCTCCAACTCTGAAAACTGTGGCATAAATAAAACGCAGATTCACTAAAGTACTTCCTAAACTACCCTAACTTCCTACACGCCAAATAGACGTAGTCCTAAAGGCCAACCAAATAGTCCGAATCTAACCAACTAACGTAATCCTGGGTCATAAAGTACAGCAGTTCCCAGATAGCTGATCACACATTTCCCGAGTAAAGTCTCGTGAAATCCTCCTCGCCACTTGCTCTACAACCCAGCACTAACCTCAGAGAATCCATCAGCGTTGAACAAAAGACTTCCCGTGATTAACGATTCGACCCATCGTCAAATCTCTGAATTTTCATGTTCCTCGTCAAACCCTCGAACCTAACAAACTAGTTTGCAAGACCATTTCGACCATTTCGACCGAGACACTCTTCTGCTACCCCAAGATCTCACGCAACGACATCGTAACGCTATTAACCCTTTGACTACGGCAGACTTTGAAACGCACTGGTCGTACCACACGGGTAGGAATTCATTTACAATGTCCGCCGAGAACGGCAAAATTTTGGGTAGAGATGCGCCCTCCGTGTCAGAAAGGCAAACTGTGTTGAGCGCTCATATGCGCCTTCCGTGTCGCAAAAGCAAAATTTCTGAGCACGTATACTCGTCCACAGTAGCCAAGGGGTTAAACGATCGCAAACTCAGTCTCGCGATGATTTATCCGGGTATCGCTGAAATCCCAGGCCACCGTCGCGACGCGAAGGAAGTCGAAACAAGTTACCCACAAAAACCACGTAACCCAGCATCATCCACTAGTAACGTACGCAGTCGCAACGACTCTGGACCGTCGCTAGCGGATTCAAAGGTGCGTGTGCACGTGCGTCGCGGCGCGAGAGCACGAAGAACACCGGATATGGGCTAGACTAGAGCCAGACGGGCCGGAATGGAAATCAATACAGTCTCAACACTCGTCGGCTTCTCCCGGCTGCCACCCCCTCGTTTCCCAACCTACCTCATTCTCGCTCGGTCTCTGTTCTTCCGTCGTTTTTTTTCTCCCTTTTTCTCTCTTTTCATCATCCTGCTCTGGCTCGTCGTCTTTCTTTCTGGTGGCATCATTGGCTGCCAGAGCAGTTTCCAGGCCTAACGCGGATTACACGCCGCTCTCGCACAATGGATCCCAAGATCCCACTCCTCTCTCCGATCGTCCCCTCGGCTGTCTGCTTATACTTGGGCTTTTAAATCTGCCGGTGAAGAGACGGGAAAGGGTTTCTACCACTGTGTACGTGCGCGTTGTGCGCCAACTCGTTGTTCGGACGTGCGCCGAGTTTTTTAATCGACCGGAAAGGGAATCGATTGTGCCACTGGGTCATCCAATTCCCGCCACCAGGCCGCGACTTTTCGGCGTTCAGCCGTGATCTCGCGATGGGTCTGCTTGCCTTTCACGATCCAACCAGTCGGTCTCTGATCTCTTTCGAGGATAATATCGTTTTAGACCAGGTCAACGCTAGAAGCTGTCAAGGAATTTTTAACTTGGACTATACTTGAAGTTTGAGAATGTTTGAGCTGGTATTTTCATCCAAATTACCGATTCTAGGGTATCATAGTGACGATGAACACTCTGGTTGTGAAATTCTTGAAATTGCTTGACCTGGCTAGAGAATCTCTGGTTCAGGAGATCGGTTAGGTAATACGATTCGAAGGTTACTCTGTGTGATGGATGCATGACAGAAACGAATGGGAGACGTTGAAAAAGTAGGACGCCCGAGGAGATAAGCTTTTACACGGATAAGAAATTACGCGACAAGATCGCGATACAAAAGGATGAATCATTGTTCCACGAATTCGTCACGAGCAAGTTATGCAAAGGTGAAGAAAGGGGAGAATCGTAGCAGTCGGAGGGACAGAGAAGGAAAGGACGGATGAAGCGATTCAAAGGTTTCCGTTGTTAAAACGAGATAACCAAGACCAAACATGGACTTGCCGGCGATTTCAGATGGAGACCGATTCGCAATCCTTTTACGGCCTGGTTACATTCTACCTCTCCTGCGCGAGCCTCGCGTGCGTGTCGCGTCCACAGGTAACTATACCCCAAATTCCTTCGTTCTCCATCTCGGCGAATTCCGATGGCACTTGACACGACTGTTTCGTTTGACGCTCTGTCTACGACTGATTTTCCCAAATCTGACGACAAAGATAGTCTAAATAGCTTAAATATAATCCACCCCAAATAGTCACACGTCGATATTCATAGTACTGAGATATTATTATCACCGATAATTGAACGAAGGAATCCAAAATTGCGATAGATATCATAGTTATATTATTAGGATAGAATTATCGACCACCAAATACTATTCGTGCTGATAGCTGGAAATGCAAACATGTTCAAACAAATATTCTAAAGCAGACCTCAAAATATCGTAGTACGTCAAAGCATTTGAGCAACTGGATCAAAGTAGACTAAATTCATCCAGAATATATTGAGTGCGAACTATCCTGGATACTTTCAGGGCCTAACCCAAGCCTAAACCCAAACCCTGACCCAACCCTACACCCGAATTAAAAAAAGAACGATCTATCACGCAACCTTCGCTGATAATTATACAAAAGAATCTAATATAGTCTCGAATATTACACAAAACATTTATAAATCAATACTCTGAAGTTCACTGAATTATTGTAGTACTTCATGCTACCTCCACAATGGAAACAGATTATATCAGACTCATGCAAAATACATTTAATGGCGAATTAACTTGTATCTGGTTCATCCTGAACACTAACAGGCCAAACTGATCCAGACCTAACCTAAAAAATAATCCGTCACGCAATTTTCATTACTAAAGCACGTATTTATCCATAATACAGTCTCAACACTCGTCGGCTTCTCCCGGCTGCCACCCCCTCGTTTCCCAACCTACCTCATTCTCGCTCGGTCTCTGTTCTTCCGTCGTTTTTTTTCTCCCTTTTTCTCTCTTTTCATCATCCTGCTCTGGCTCGTCGTCTTTCTTTCTGGTGGCATCATTGGCTGCCAGAGCAGTTTCCAGGCCTAACGCGGATTACACGCCGCTCTCGCACAATGGATCCCAAGATCCCACTCCTCTCTCCGATCGTCCCCTCGGCTGTCTGCTTATACTTGGGCTTTTAAATCTGCCGGTGAAGAGACGGGAAAGGGTTTCTACCACTGTGTACGTGCGCGTTGTGCGCCAACTCGTTGTTCGGACGTGCGCCGAGTTTTTTAATCGACCGGAAAGGGAATCGATTGTGCCACTGGGTCATCCAATTCCCGCCACCAGGCCGCGACTTTTCGGCGTTCAGCCGTGATCTCGCGATGGGTCTGCTTGCCTTTCACGATCCAACCAGTCGGTCTCTGATCTCTTTCGAGGATAATATCGTTTTAGACCAGGTCAACGCTAGAAGCTGTCAAGGAATTTTTAACTTGGACTATACTTGAAGTTTGAGAATGTTTGAGCTGGTATTTTCATCCAAATTACCGATTCTAGGGTATCATAGTGACGATGAACACTCTGGTTGTGAAATTCTTGAAATTGCTTGACCTGGCTAGAGAATCTCTGGTTCAGGAGATCGGTTAGGTAATACGATTCGAAGGTTACTCTGTGTGATGGATGCATGACAGAAACGAATGGGAGACGTTGAAAAAGTAGGACGCCCGAGGAGATAAGCTTTTACACGGATAAGAAATTACGCGACAAGATCGCGATACAAAAGGATGAATCATTGTTCCACGAATTCGTCACGAGCAAGTTATGCAAAGGTGAAGAAAGGGGAGAATCGTAGCAGTCGGAGGGACAGAGAAGGAAAGGACGGATGAAGCGATTCAAAGGTTTCCGTTGTTAAAACGAGATAACCAAGACCAAACATGGACTTGCCGGCGATTTCAGATGGAGACCGATTCGCAATCCTTTTACGGCCTGGTTACATTCTACCTCTCCTGCGCGAGCCTCGCGTGCGTGTCGCGTCCACAGGTAACTATACCCCAAATTCCTTCGTTCTCCATCTCGGCGAATTCCGATGGCACTTGACACGACTGTTTCGTTTGACGCTCTGTCTACGACTGATTTTCCCAAATCTGACGACAAAGATAGTCTAAATAGCTTAAATATAATCCACCCCAAATAGTCACACGTCGATATTCATAGTACTGAGATATTATTATCACCGATAATTGAACGAAGGAATCCAAAATTGCGATAGATATCATAGTTATATTATTAGGATAGAATTATCGACCACCAAATACTATTCGTGCTGATAGCTGGAAATGCAAACATGTTCAAACAAATATTCTAAAGCAGACCTCAAAATATCGTAGTACGTCAAAGCATTTGAGCAACTGGATCAAAGTAGACTAAATTCATCCAGAATATATTGAGTGCGAACTATCCTGGATACTTTCAGGGCCTAACCCAAGCCTAAACCCAAACCCTGACCCAACCCTACACCCGAATTAAAAAAAGAACGATCTATCACGCAACCTTCGCTGATAATTATACAAAAGAATCTAATATAGTCTCGAATATTACACAAAACATTTATAAATCAATACTCTGAAGTTCACTGAATTATTGTAGTACTTCATGCTACCTCCACAATGGAAACAGATTATATCAGACTCATGCAAAATACATTTAATGGCGAATTAACTTGTATCTGGTTCATCCTGAACACTAACAGGCCAAACTGATCCAGACCTAACCTAAAAAATAATCCGTCACGCAATTTTCATTACTAAAGCACGTATTTATCCACAAACAAAAGCCTAAAAGGGCCTCTAAAATATCATAGTACTTCAAACTATGTATCTAATCGAAACAAACACGTTCAACGACAGAATAACCTCAATCTGAGGCATCCTCAACGCTGACAGGCCAAACTGATCCAGACATAACCTAAAAAACAATACGTCGCACAATTTTCACTACTAAAGCACCTACTCACCCTGAAACAAATATCCTAAAGTATCATAGTATCTTCAATTTGACCTATCTTAAACACTCTCAAGACCTAACCTAACCTAACCTTCACTAATAATTACACAAAAGAATGCAAAATAGTTACAAATTTAATACAACCACGCTCATAAATCAATATCCCAAAGCACCCCCATAACATCATAGTACCTTAAACAATGTATCTAATTGAAACAAACATATTCAACGACAGAATAACCTCAATCTGAGCCATCCTGGACGCTGCCAGGCGAAACTGACCCAGACCTAACCTAAAAAAAGCTGGTCACGCAATTTGCGCTACCAAAGCAACTACCCTCTTCTCCAAACTAAACACTCTGTCAAGTACCCCGGAATAAATACTACCTAAAGGAAGGAAAGCAAAAGAAATAACCCTTAACCCTTCAACGCGCCCCAAGTGCACCTTGCCCCTAGCGCGCAAACGAGAAGGATCGAGAGGCCGAGGTCACGGGGGTCCCGGCAAGAATTCGTGGGGGGGGGGGGTTACCAACGAGGGGTGGGACGACCGGCATGCGGTCGGGAGGCACGGTGAACCAGATATTCGAATGGCATCGACGGGTCCCTGCAGATGGGGCTGGGGTAGCAGCGGGACGCCGGGGGAAAGGGACAGTCCGGGGAGGCAACTGGGTATACGAGGTAGTGGGTATAGAGCGGAGATATCCAGGTCACAAAACAAGTGTCGCAACCGGCCACGCTGGCACGCTCCTGCGAGTACACTTGCGTCTCCGCGCCGCGATTTCGACTCCTGCTGGCTTCCCGCGTGGAACCTGACGGGCGTGCCTGCGAACCGGACTATCGATTGGCCGCGTGCCTCTAGACCATACCTTTAGACCATACCTCTAGACTATGACACCACGGGGACCGAGCCGTGCAGTCCTGCACGGGTCAACGTGGGTCACTCCGCTTTTTTCCGGGCTTCGTTTGGGGGGTCTAGCTTTGCGTTAGGTCACGAGGTTAACATCTTGTCTTGGAATATGGATCAAGCGTCAGTGGATGGGGTATCGGTAATGGTGCAACTTCAATCTCGCGTTATCTCTTTCGCGTATATGGCCAGGGTTTGTGAGACAGGGGTTGTTAAAAATTTGAAAGGGGAGATTGAGAGAAATTATGATAGAGGGGATGGCTGAGTGGGGAGGATGCGAATGCAGTATATCTATTAGTGGTAGTTAACCATGAAACTAATAGAAATTATAGAAATATAATGAATAATAGAGATTATAGGACTGATAGAAATATATTTATATATTTAAATATTTTTCTAAAAATATTTTCAAAAATAGGAACGCTCCAAGATTTTTTCATTGCTGAGATATAACTATTCGAAGCTTTTCTAATATTTTTCTGAGCTCGGTGATACCTTTCAATGCTAAAATAAAATAGAAAAGTCTCGTGTATTTTTTTCAATATTTCACGTGTAGTTACTTCTAATCTAGTTATTGCCTCACATTCGATACTTAATTTTCTAAATATTAAAGAAATAGTGACTAAGAGTCACTATTCCTAAAGTGCAAAGGGTTAAGCTTCTTGATTGTGTAGCTTAAACTCATAATATATATTTTAAAATTCGTTTGATATAATACTTTTTTTGTGTAGAATTTAATGCTTTATTCGAATTCGGGAAGAAATATTATCTCGTTTAAAAAATTGAAGATTCGTAGTTTGAAAGAGGAAGCAAAACAACATAAAATTGATTAGACTACTATGTCACCCTGGAAACATCTATTTGAAACATTTTATGAGTTATTTGAAGTCATCACGTTACGAGACACTCTGTATACAATATACCAACGCACTCGGTGGATATTCAAAGTCGATTTTCTCTACAACGAAGCTTGAAATGATTTTCGATTTAATTTTCCATATTGAATTATCCCCTCTTCATGCAGCTATTGCATGCAGCTATTGCAATATTTCTAGGTGGGACTAGAATTGTCCCATCATGCATTACGGTGCATCAAAAAGGTAGGATACTTTCAATCCCAGCGTGCCCCAAAGAGTTAACGATGTTACAGAATAGTTGATTTTTTAAAAATAAAATTCAAAATTTAAATAATTCGATAATTATCGTGGTCCTCTGTGGTTGCTCCATAATTTTCATAGAATTTGTCAGTGCAGAAAATTCTGTAATGGGGGTTTCATTTTTAAATAAAATTCGATAATTATCGTGGTCCTCTGTGGTTGCTCCAAAATTTATATACAATTTGTCAGTTCAGAAAAATCTGTAATGGTGGTTTCATTTTTAAATAAAATTCGAAATTTAAAAAATTCGATAATTATCGTGGTCCTCTGTGGTTGCTCCACAATTTATATAGAATTTGTCGGTTCAGAAAATTCTGTAATGGTGTTTTTCTTTTTAAATAAAATTCGAAATTTAAAAAATTCGATAATTATCGTGGTCCTCTGTGGTTGCTCCACAATTTATATAGAATTTGTCGGTTCAGAAAATTCTGTAATGGTGGTTTCCTTTTTAAATAAAATTCGAAATTTAAAAAATTCGATAATTATCATGGTCCTCTGTGGTTGCTCCACGATTTGCATAGAATTTGTCAGTTTACAAAATTCTATTGTCATATCGTAAAATGCTCCCCATGAATGAACGAAGGAACCTAAGTACGTAAGTTCGTTCATTTTTCCGGGAATAAAGGGGGGGTTGGAAAATTGGTGCGGATTAAAAGTGACTGGTAAAATGCGATAGTCTCAGCTGGCGCAGACTCGGAATCAATATTTCATTCAAATATAATCGCTGTCTCGATAGTATGGCGAACAATTGACCGAGGAGTTGGCGCGAAATCACGAACGTGCTTCGTGGGACGTAGAAGAGGTAATCGAAGCACGTGTGAGCGGACGGCGTCGAGAATTTCAACGAGCCCCCGATAACTGTAAAGCAAACACTTTTTTCTTCTGTATTGTTTCCCTGCCATCGATTCTCCTCGCGATCCTCGACGTTGCCTTTCGAATTGGATCTTTAAAAATCATTCATAAAAGGGCGTGGCTCTTTCGATTTCGTAGCCATTGTACTAACCCTTTGCACTCGACGAATTTTTCGTTACAGAAACATAATAATTCGAAGACCTTCTGTCATAGAGCCGACGATATTTTTAAAGTGGTAAATGAGAAATCATATGCAAATTAAGACAGAATTATTTTTCTTCGACATTGCACGCATCGTTAGGCAATTTTAAATTTGATATATTAATTAACGTCGATCTTTAGAATGTGATTAAATGGTGACTGAGAGTCACATCTCGAGTACAAAGGGCTAAGCCCTTTATTTTAGCCTAACTCCCCTAAAGTTTTACGGGGAGGAATCTGAAGAAATTTGGAAATACCAAACGAAAAATTTTTCCATCACAGACATGTCCAAACCTAAGATAATTAGATGCAAATATTCTGCTAAGACAGGGAAAAGAGAGTATAAAAATATCGAGTTATTTGAATAATTCGTAGGGCTTTTTACAGGCTATATATTCTGGCCTGGATGTGACCTGGATCGAATTATTTTTTAAAATCTCGTGCCAAGTAATGAATTATTAGAATCTACTTGAGTATAGAGTGTTAAGTATAAAATTATATACAAATTATTTACAGATATTATTCCTAATTACATACTAAAGAACCAGGTGTATTTAAATAGAATATAGAATATAAAGTATAGAATATAGCATGTGTAACATAGAATGTAGATTATTGAATATAGAATATGGAATAATAATATGGAAATTACTTAGAAATATTATTCCCAGTTGGATACAAAAAGAAGAAACAGAAAAATAATGAATTATTCAGATCTACTTGAATATAGAGTATTGAATATAAAATTATATAGAAATTATTTACAGATATTATTCCTAATTAGATACTAAAGAATATAGAGTATATATACATATGTACAATATAGTACATAAAATATACAATACAGAGCATAGAATAATATTGAAATTATTTAGAAATATTATTCTTAATGGGATACAATAAATAAATAAATAAATAAATAAATAAATAAATAAAATGAAAAAGAACATCCACTATTGCTCAATAAAAATGGCGTCTTTCTCAGCTTGTATATACTAGCGAACAGCAGATAAGAAATTTTGGACCTCAGTTAAAATATTCCACTTTATCTGCATATGTACTATTTACAGGATTTAATGTTATTCCACTGTCACTTACTATGCTCTTTAGAAAATTTATCCAGTGACGAGGAATCGAATACTCCAGAGACATGCAAATGCTATTCGAAGGAATTCATTATTCAAGGAAACGAAAAATTTGCCAGAATAGAACTCTGTGTTATAAAAGATGCACAAGATTTCCAATAAAGAAATTCCAAAAGGGCTCTCAAATTCTATGAAAACACAGGTCACAGAAATTTTTCTTAAATTTCCCAACGAATTTTCTAAATAACAATAATAGAATGAATATTTTGATTTTAACGAGGTTTAAAATTTTAACAAATTTTATTGTTTCTCATTGAAGGATGATAAATTCTTGTTTCAATGCCTACCAAAGTTCGTATGCCAGTCTTTCGAAAATAATAGAACTCTGTGTTATAAAAGATGCACAAGATTTCCAATAAAGAAATTCCAAAAGAGCTCTCAAATTCTATGAAAGCACAGGTCACAGAAATTTTTCTTAAATTTCCCAACGAATTTTCTAAATAACAATAATAGAATGTATATTTTGATTTTAACGAGGTTTAATATTTTAACAAATTTTATTCTTATTGAAAAATGATAAATTCTTGTTTCAATGCCTATCTAAGTTCGTATGTCATTCTTTCAAAAATAATTGACAACAGACTTTTTACTGCGAAGAAATTCAAACGCGAATGTGTAACGATGATTGCGACATCTGCGATGGATTTCAGACCAAATGGTATAAATATTCATGAAGACGTATCACAAGGCGAACGATGCTATTCAGCTGTTTTCTTTTTTCTCGCTATGTTTGATCCTTACCTTTCGTTCAGCAGACTTTTCCAGAAATTAGTTACTGGGAATTTCCAAGCTTATTGCAGAACTATCCGCGAGAAAAGTGCTGACTACGTCTAACAGGATTCAATAACATTAACTATGACTGTTAATGCACTGACCGACACGATACATTGTAATAAGTAAATACATTATACTAAATATAATATACCGAAATAGGCCTATGTACATACGCCTAATTTGTATCTCTAAAACGTTAGAATGTGAAAAATGTTTCATTAGATAAAGCTAAATGATTCTGCAAAGCTTCTACTTCTTTAAAAGAATTATGTAGTTTATGCACGTGCAGTGGTGTGTTTTTTTAATAACTAGGGAAAATTATATTTTTATTTTGCAAAATTTAACGAAGTACAAGAGCAGCTTTGCACGATGCTTTGTCCTAAAACTCGAATTGACCCAGTTGCATGACACCCCTTGCACGAGGTAGCTCGTTAAAAAATAAAATTGTATAAACCCTTTACAATGCATTTATTATTTTCCACCATCGTTGAAATAAAAATAAATATCTCGTTGAAATATAAATAAACAATTTTACAAACGTGACTGTTTATTTCACATAAAGTTTATTTCACTTCGTTACAATATCATTGTTCATCTTCAACCCTTGAAGGCAGTTAACACTCTAATGACTTCTATGGGAATATTCATTAAAAAATAAAATTGTGCAAACACTGCACAACGCAATTACTTTTATAAAAATATCGGCAGCTGCACAAACATGATTCTTTACTTCGTATGAAAATTTCGCGTTATTCCAAAATCGTTACTCATCTTCAACTCTTAGAGACATATAATACGTTAATGGCTTCCATGGGAATCTTAATCAAAAAATAAAATTTTACAAACACTTCACAATGCAATTACTACTTTTGACTACTATTAAAAGAATAAAAATATTTACTGTTTATTTCGTATAAAGACTTCACGTTATTCCAATATTATTACTCATCTTCAACCCTCAAACACTGTCAATTCTCTAATGACTTCTATGGGAATCTTTATCAAAAAATAAAATTATACAAATATTGCACAATGCAATTACTTTTATAAAAATATCGGCAGCTTCACAAACACGATTGTTTACTTCGTATAAAGACTTTAAATTATTTCAATATCACTACACATCTCCAACCCTCAGAGACAGTCAACACCCTAATGACTTCTATGAAAATCTTGATCAAAAATATTGGCAATTTTGCAAACACCATTATTTACTTTGTATAAAGAATTAAACAAAATTACTTCTTATTCCATATTAAATTATTCCAATATCATTACACATCTTCGACCCTCAGAGACAGTCAACACCCTAATGATTTCTATGAAAATCTTGATCAAAAAATAAAATTGTACAAACACTGCACAATACAATTACTTTAAAAAAAATATTGGCAGTTTCGCAAACACTATTGTTTACTTCGTATGACTTCGCGTTATTCCAATATCATTATTCATCTTCAGCCCTGAAGGCAGCGAACATGTTAATATCAGCTATAGAAAACTTCATGATTATTAATGAGAGAGGAACGAGCATATCACGAGCAATTATCGAATACCTTTATCAAGCGAAACAGCAACAACGATGCACGATGTGTCAGAAAATCGTGAGCATAAACTAGCCACCTAATCTGCAGCCACGACAGAACTGATCTCAAAACGATCCCGTAAATCAACTTGCATGCCGTTCCACGCGATTTCCACATCGTGGAAAATCGTCACGTGTGCACGTGAAACGTTGGGAGGCGGGTGGAAGTTTGAAGAAGTTTGATAGGAGGACAGGGAGGCTCGGAGGCATCGGGGCTAGGCGGCTAGGCTGCCCAGGGCTTCTTAGAAAGCTCTTAAAATGCGAATAGCGTGGCCGTGAACGGCAGAACGATACTCGCGAAGACGAGCAGGCACGGGAAATTCGTCACGTAAATGCCGGACAATGACTCTCTGCTACCTGTGAGCCAAACGACTCGCCAAGGTACCCGTTAGTTGCTCACCATGAAAAACCATCGAATCACCTACCGCAGCGCCAGCCACTTACACATGCCGCGTATCGATACCTAAATCGCCGCGAATTTCGCGTTTTTTCCGCACCCCGACACGATTAAGTTCCGAGGACACCTGGACCCCAATGTCTCACTTACTATAGGTACCCCGAACCGCAAGGAAACAATACTTTCCTAACCTAAATTGTGTTTTTCGGAGCTTAATCTTAGAGTGGTGACGTAGGTCAAGCTGACTCCTAACACTAGTGATGATGTACGTCAGATTTTGTTATCAACAGTGGTGACGTAACATCAAAGTGACACGCTGTCAATAGTGGTGATTGGAAGTTAAACTGATTTGCTATCAATAGTGGTGACTGGAAGTCAAATTGACTCCCTGTCAATAGTAGTGAATGGAAGTCAAACAGATTCGCTGTCAATAGTAGTGATTCGAAGTCAAATTGACTCGCTGTCAATAGTGGTGACTTGACGTCAAATTGACTACGTATCGACAGTGGTGAGAGCTAAGTATCTAGTAGTATACTTGCATGATTTAGGTACCTAAGGATACGTGACATTGACGTTATGTACTATATACTACTAGCGAGATTGGAGTCAATTTGTCTTCAAGCCACCTGTAATATTGACAGGCAGTCAATTTGACGTCAAGTCACTGTTATTGACAGGGAGTCTATTTGATGTCACGTTACCACTAGAGCTGTGAAAATAATGGTCACCATTTGCAGATTAATATGCGAAATTTCGAGTTTCGTGTAGTTCCTATACTCATTGATGCCTCATAGATGCCTGTGATGATATAAAAATAGGTACCAGGTGTAATATGGTATAGCATCCTGAGCTTGAGGACCCTCAAGGAGAAGGAGAAAAGGATCATAGAAGAGAAAGTGTCTGGACTACACGAAAGATAAGACCCACTGATAGGTTTACAATATTTTTGGAGATCGGAGTGAAGGTAGCTTTTTAAGAACAATTAGGAATGGCGAAGGACGATCCTATTGACGGAGTATTGTGCGAAGCATCCAAAGAGAGATTTAACCACTTGCGGTGGCAAGAAATTCACGGACGCGTGTGTCAGAACGGTCCAGTGTTTCTGTAACAATTGCCTAACGACATGTATACCACGTCGTTGGCGATTCTGTGACAAAAGCATTACGACGTGCGTGACACGTCTTTCCAGCGCAAGTGGTTAAAGAATTCGTGAAAAGAGTCCTATAGAGTTGTCTTTTGTGTTGTCTATTAATTTTATATACATATATCACTGCTCATCATCCACTATCTTAATTCAACCCTATTTTAAATAAACTGAGTCCTACCCCACGGTGAAAATTGATTGTTGTACCCCCTGTATTGCGATAGCGTCTGCTTATTTGAGGTGGGCACGAAAGGAAAGGAAAGGGAAGCTTTTCGTCCTGGGCCTGCTAATGGACTCATCAGTAAAGTTAGCAGACCCTGTCTTAGGTCCTGATACTATTGACAGGTTAGAAAATTCTGTATATAGAAATCAGAGGATTTACCGAGCACTTGCGAGAATCCTCGAACCTCCTTGGATCCCGAATCCATCTAGTGGTGAGAATGAGAACGATGTCGCTATAAACCCTATTTGAAATAATAATATACCCGAATCCTGCATATTTTAGGGATTCTGCCGGGACTAGATACTATATTAGATTTGGAGTTAAATGTTGAATTAAGCGTAGAATCTGTCTTGACATAGTTTGACGTAATAAATGTGTTGATTCGATTACGATGAGACGAGTAAAATGATCATGGCTAACGAGACGTCGTAGATCCATGTCAGATATGTTAGAGTATAGGTTTCTGGAGGATGATGAAATATTTTTGGAGTGTGAAGATAGCGTATTTTCGTATTAAGTTCCGAGGACACCTGGACCCCAATGTCTCACTTACTATAGGTACCCCGAACCGCAAGGAAACAATACTTTCCTAACCTAAATTGTGTTTTTCGGAGCTTAATCTTAGAGTGGTGACGTAGGTCAAGCTGACTCCTAACACTAGTGATGATGTACGTCAGATTTTGTTATCAACAGTGGTGACGTAACATCAAAGTGACACGCTGTCAATAGTGGTGATTGGAAGTTAAACTGATTTGCTATCAATAGTGGTGACTGGAAGTCAAATTGACTCCCTGTCAATAGTAGTGAATGGAAGTCAAACAGATTCGCTGTCAATAGTAGTGATTCGAAGTCAAATTGACTCGCTGTCAATAGTGGTGACTTGACGTCAAATTGACTACGTATCGACAGTGGTGAGAGCTAAGTATCTAGTAGTATACTTGCATGATTTAGGTACCTAAGGATACGTGACATTGACGTTATGTACTATATACTACTAGCGAGATTGGAGTCAATTTGTCTTCAAGCCACCTGTAATATTGACAGGCAGTCAATTTGACGTCAAGTCACTGTTATTGACAGGGAGTCTATTTGATGTCACGTTACCACTAGAGCTGTGAAAATAATGGTCACCATTTGCAGATTAATATGCGAAATTTCGAGTTTCGTGTAGTTCCTATACTCATTGATGCCTCATAGATGCCTGTGATGATATAAAAATAGGTACCAGGTGTAATATGGTATAGCATCCTGAGCTTGAGGACCCTCAAGGAGAAGGAGAAAAGGATCATAGAAGAGAAAGTGTCTGGACTACACGAAAGATAAGACCCACTGATAGGTTTACAATATTTTTGGAGATCGGAGTGAAGGTAGCTTTTTAAGAACAATTAGGAATGGCGAAGGACGATCCTATTGACGGAGTATTGTGCGAAGCATCCAAAGAGAGATTTAACCACTTGCGGTGGCAAGAAATTCACGGACGCGTGTGTCAGAACGGTCCAGTGTTTCTGTAACAATTGCCTAACGACATGTATACCACGTCGTTGGCGATTCTGTGACAAAAGCATTACGACGTGCGTGACACGTCTTTCCAGCGCAAGTGGTTAAAGAATTCGTGAAAAGAGTCCTATAGAGTTGTCTTTTGTGTTGTCTATTAATTTTATATACATATATCACTGCTCATCATCCACTATCTTAATTCAACCCTATTTTAAATAAACTGAGTCCTACCCCACGGTGAAAATTGATTGTTGTACCCCCTGTATTGCGATAGCGTCTGCTTATTTGAGGTGGGCACGAAAGGAAAGGAAAGGGAAGCTTTTCGTCCTGGGCCTGCTAATGGACTCATCAGTAAAGTTAGCAGACCCTGTCTTAGGTCCTGATACTATTGACAGGTTAGAAAATTCTGTATATAGAAATCAGAGGATTTACCGAGCACTTGCGAGAATCCTCGAACCTCCTTGGATCCCGAATCCATCTAGTGGTGAGAATGAGAACGATGTCGCTATAAACCCTATTTGAAATAATAATATACCCGAATCCTGCATATTTTAGGGATTCTGCCGGGACTAGATACTATATTAGATTTGGAGTTAAATGTTGAATTAAGCGTAGAATCTGTCTTGACATAGTTTGACGTAATAAATGTGTTGATTCGATTACGATGAGACGAGTAAAATGATCATGGCTAACGAGACGTCGTAGATCCATGTCAGATATGTTAGAGTATAGGTTTCTGGAGGATGATGAAATATTTTTGGAGTGTGAAGATGTAATTCAATGAAACTGTTACAACGAGATGAATGGAATGATCGTGGTTTATGAGCTACCGATTAGAGAATAGTTTCTTCGAGGGATGATCACTCGACCAGATACCTTTGTGATCCAGGGATAATGTATTATCTGCTGGATTATGTATGGTGTATTATTAGAACACGTTTGGGTATAGCTGGGTGTAATAAATACGTTGATTTGATTATGACGAGGCGGATAAAGCGATTATGGCTCAAGAAGTACAGTAGACCTATGTCAGACTATGTCATTGTGTCACGGTATGATTAATTCCCCCAAGGACTTTTCATTAGCATCGGTGAGCATACTATATGGTACAAGCGTGAATTAAAAATATCTCGACTATTATCTATGAGATATCACAGGTGCATCTAAGATGAATACAAACGAAATAAAAGAAATCAAATTTTAGCGAATTTTTATCCAATTTTCTAGCAAACAAAGCCTTGCTCTATCTCTCTTAATAAATCCCAGATGTTCTTTCATTACGAGACATTCGAGCAATTCAAAGTAGATGTAGTTTGGTAATCCTACCAAACGTATAAAGGAACTCACAGGAATATAACTCTATCCAATGTCAAACCAAACTCAGCTCTATCGAAAATCGAATATTCAATAACAGAAGAGTAGCAAGTCTTTCAGGAAGCACGTTCTCTAGACTCACGGCGTCATTGGTCTGTTTCTCTAACCTCTCTATATCCACCATGAAATGAAATTGAAAAACACCACAGCTTGATAATACAGATCTAACCTAACCCAATATCAAACCAAACTCAGGTCTACCCCAAATAGAATATTTAATAACAGGAAAGCAGAAAGTCGTTCAAGAAGCACCATCTTTAGATTCACAGCGTCACTGATCTGTTACCCTAACCTCTCCATATCAACCATGAAATGAAATGAAAACAAACCACAGCTTGATGATACAGATCTAACCTAACTCAATATCAAACCAAACCCAGGTCCACCCCAAATCGAATATTTAATAACAGAAAAGCAGAAAGTCGTTCAGGAGGCACGTTCTCTATATTCACAGTGTCACTGATCTGTTCCCCTAACCTCTCTACATCAACCATAATATAAAATTTAAAAGAAAGACGTATAAACCATTTCCTGGAGAACAGTAAAATCCGAAACCAAAAAGAAATTCAAAAAAAAATTTGAATGCAATGCAACGCTAGTCACAAAGACCCTATAAGCACGTATCCCAGGATACTAGTCTGTCCGCCATGAACGCCGCAGCGTATAGAGGTGCGCGCGCAGCCGGAGTGTATCTCGAGCGAGATCCTGCGTAGATTGAGGTTACGTTCGGCGCGGCCGAATACGAAATGCAGGTTAGGTCCACGCGACTAGGAGCCTCGCCAGGCATCCGAATAGGCGGCGACACCGGCGGCTACCGGGGTGAGAGCCCGAGAAGCAGGCCAGGAGGGCCTCGGACGTGAATTTCATACGGGCCTGTCGAATAATAGTCGCGGAACGGCGTGCGTTCGCGCACGAGTGAAAGTGAACGGCTGGGTAGAGACCGAATGTCGAGCAGCGATGGTAAAAAGAATTCCGTACGATAATTTACGCCGAATGAACAGCGAGGGGGAACGAGGAGATCGACGCGGCAGATAGAGACCGCGAGGAGGTATCGGCCACCTTTCACTCGCGAGCGTGCGACTCCCCTTGCGCGGATCGCCGCTTTTCGTCCATCCGTGGCCGCTAATTATCGCGCGAGAATGAAGATCCCCGCGGCCAGATAGGCGCCCGGTAAAAGTTCCCGCTTTCCGGATCGAACGCTCGCTAACGAAACGCCTGTCGGGGCTCTTCGAGAAAGCACTGCCGCCGATGAGATATCTCTGCCGCGTGAGAAAAATTTTCGCAACACGTGTCGATCGATCCCGAGTGTCTCACCTTCGCTCTGCGCGCGCGGGTTTCACATGGCTCGGGGAGGAAGCGGATTCGTTTCTCCACTTGCCACGGATATTCTTTGTTCCCGGACATCGGGATTCGGTGGAAAGTGTTATGATGGCTCGTGATGGGGACCTGATTGCTTCCAGAGATTAAGGGATCTACTTTATCGATGTTTGAGTTGTATACCTTTCTCTTGGATGCTAAGAAGAATTTGGCCACGAGGTCTGTGGTATTTTTAGCCTCTATAGACCGCTTTTTGAATTTTTTTTTTTTTGAGCAGTGGAAGAATTTTGTAAAGGGATTGAACGTGTTAAAAAAATGATTTTGTAATAATTGTTTGGTATGATGAATATAATTTTTTTAATAAAAGTAGTTAGACTAAGTGAAATTATATGTAATTTATTTTAAATCGAACATTTTTCTTAATAATAATTATTTTCTTTTACTAAATAGTTTTGTATGGCAAATGCTGTCACATTATGAGCAGAAATGTGTATGATTCTATTTACAAGCACGAATTTTATACCAAGCAAATTTTGTCAAAATATTTTTGTAATTAGTTCAATCTCTTACGAGATATTTCAGTTTGAAGCAAAAATAAGATTTTTTGGAAAATACTTCATTTCTTCCTTAATCTTTGGCGTGAATTAAATTAAGTATCAGTATATACCAAGATTTAGAATAGAGAGAACAGTTTGACAGACCGAGTTAGATTTTAATTACATTAAAAAATTTGTCTACCAACGAAAAATTAATTTTTCAAAAACTCGCGTATCAAAACTTCAAAAATTACAAAATTTCGAAATCACGATATGCTTCGAGTTACATCAAACCATACCGAACACCGATACAAAAATCGCGTCTTTCTTAATAACGCGATAATTCCAACTTTTGAGACACCCTGTATATTTTATTGAACTTTACAAACGAAACTAACATTGCAATCTCTTCGTAATAAACCTCTTTGAACAGCTATAACGAGGAATAATTTATCATTCGAATAACCGGCCAATCGGGAACACCGTATCCCCACCTCCTCGAAAGACGTATATACGAACTATCTGGAAAACATTGGACTCACCTTGATCGTATATGTAGAACAGGCCCCGCAATCGCTGAGTAGATTAACCACAAAGTAGAAGTACTCTAACCGTAGCGTGTTCTAGAATTATTTAAGCGTTCACACTGTTGTACGATCCTTCCTTTGTCCTCCTCTCTCCTCTCCTCTTCTCTTCCTCTCTCTCTCTCTCTCTCTCTTTTTCTCTCTGTCTCTCTTTCTCTTACCCTTAGCAGCTATCGTTTATTACTCTTATTTATTATTACTCTTATCGGTATCGTTATTATTTATTATTCTCTTTGCCCTTAGCTGTTACTTGTCGCCTGACCGACTCCTTTTATTACTATCGGTGTGTGTATTATATATTCATTTATTTATATAATATATTCATATATATATATATCATATAAATTATTCTTATAAATATATCTGTGTCTGCAGGTACTTCGCTGTCCTGGTTCATAGAATCGATTAAGGGGCTCGAAGGGGGAGAGGTACCGTTATCAACGAGAATTCCTGATAAGATCTATCGACGCACCACCGCGCCACCACTCGCACGATCTCTCCACTCTCAGCCTTGTGTCCTGAGCTCAGCGATCGCAACTTCGTCGATCTCGATCCGAGGGGTCCGCTCTTCTCTCCGACCTTGTCTCTCTCTCTCGCATACGTCCACGTCCGTATACATGCAGATGGTTAGAGGGAGCCTGTGCCACGCGCGCTGTGTCTATGTGCGTGTGTACGTATGCCCGCGCGCGCGCGTATCGTACACGTGCACGCGACTGTGTGTGTGTATACAGGGATGTGACTTCCCGTCAAACGAACGGTACGATTAAAACGTTAAAACTCTCTTCTCGTCGTTAGATACTATTATTATCGCGTATCCCTTTAAAATTTCCCTCCCTTCTTCTCTCTTTCTTCTTCCTCTTCCCCTCTCTCTCTCTTTCGCTCTCTCTTTCTCTTTCCGTATAGAGAGATATATATAATATTTATATATATATATATAACGTTGCTATTATTATTAATATTATTATTTTGTATTATTATTATTATTTGTATTATTATTATTTGTAGTCGCGTTCTTCGGAGGGGCCTAGGCACTATTACGCTGCGAAAGAGGTTTAAGTTTGAAGGTACTTGTACGCACGAGGTATATGTTCTCAAGGTAGAAGTTTTAAAACGTAGGAGCGATACAGCGATATCCCGCTGCAAGGAGAATGTCTTGTGTGTGTGTGCTCGTCTGGCCAACTCTGCCCGCGGGGAAGGGACTACTTTTCAAGGTTCTCCTGCTTTTTCCACCCCTTCCCTCTCCTTCGCTCTCTCCCTGCCTCCCCGCTGCCGATATTCTCTCCCAAAGCACGTGTGTGTTCCACCGGCTCCCCTTTAGAGCTCGCCTCTCCACCCTTTCTCTTTCTTCTCCTTCGTAGTCGTCGTCGTCGTCGTCGTCGTCGTCTTCGTCTTCGTCGTTTTCGTTTTCGTCGTCTTCCTCTTCTTCTTCTTCCTCTTCCTCCTCGTTTTCTTCCGAATGGTGAGCCTTTCGCTTGACGATCGACGGCGGCGCCCTCTACGCCGCGGCACGCGCTCTCACGGAAGGTCAGAAGTCGTTATCACCTCCTCGAGTTTTCCCACTTGCTAGCCACATCGCCCTGGGCCCCGCAGCCGCCCTCCTCCCCCGGGTGCTCAACCACCACCACCATCTGCAACCAGAGAAACGGGGCCATTTTAGGGACACTGTTGTCCTTCCACTCTGCCGCGCGAAATTAGGCGATGATATTACGAGTATCATCGAATTGGGATATCGCAAAAGTGTCGTTCGGGATAGGAAAGGTGTTGTGATAGTGTCTAGTGTGAAGGGAATGTGCAAGGTGAGTTGAATTTCGTGATCGGTGTCTCTTAAGTCCTATACTAGGGAATTTTATGTCCCATAATTTGTTTATCAAGTTAGGAAGAGGTAATATCGTGTTGTCACTAAGATATGACTGGCCGAGTATCGAGAGGTAATTTTATCTGGAGCATGGTATCTCGTTAAGTCAAAATATTTTTAAGTAATGAAAATAATAAGAGAATTATTTATTAGATTCTTCTAATAAAAATTCTAGGGTCTCTCTTGAGTCTCATAATAGGGAATTTTATGTCCCGTAATTTGTTTATCAATCAGTAACAGGTAATATCGTGTGGTCATTGCGATATGACTTGCCGGGTATCAAAATAATTTTATCTGGAGCTTGGTGTCTCGTTAAATCGAAATATCTTGAAAAAATAATTAAAGTAACAAGAGAGTTATTTATCAGATTCCTAAAAATTATAAGACATCGTTCAAATTACTCTAATATGATTATAACACGCAAAAATATTTCCTGTTTTGAGGTTAGAGCAAGTCAATTTTGAGGTTAACAATACGAATTATCTGGTACCTAGGGACTTTGAAAGAATAGTATAGATAAAAACCAGTTTAGTATCTCGTTAGGTCGAAATATCTTGAACGATTAATGAAACTAATAAAAGAATTATTTATTAAATTCTCAAAAATTCTAGAACATTCTCACTCCAATGTAATTATAACACGCGAATATATTTCCTGAAATTAAGAATAAAAATGACTTTGTCTCTAGGGACTTTGAACATATAAGAATTGCCATACTACGATAGTCAGTAACTGTGATATAACTGCACTACGCAAAGAGACTTTCTTTTCTAGGTTAATTCATTTGGAGGTTAGGTTGAGACATCGGGTAGTAAAAGCTATCTATTAACCTCTCATAATACGTCTTGCCATGTAAATGACTGATAACTGCTTGAAAAAAGAAAGAGAAATTTCGCTATTAATAATATTAACCATTGTAATTAGGAGCTGGCAAAGGTTTGCAATTTTCAGCCGAAGAAAACGAGACGGGAACGTAATATCCTTCGAAATGGAATGGCGCGTGTTTGTCGGAGGATCGCGGCGCACATTGCTCTTAATGCACATGCATTTCTCTTAGGAGCCAGAAAATTAATTTCCACGGAATACGCAGGCAAAGTGGAACGCACAGGCAGCCTGAGATCCTCGAACGATCCAAGCAAACCCGTCACGAACTTGATGAATTTAATATGTCTATGACTGCTCGTTCTAATAATGAAACGTTTCCCTTGTTCCTCGATTAAGAAAATATCGCGCAAATTAAAACACTGACGTACGATAATTCTCAGCCTCCAACACACTTTGAGGTTAGGTCTCGGCAAATTCGGTGCTGACAATAAAATCTCGCGTACTCCTGTCATAAAATTATCGCAAATTTCTGAACATCAAACGCACTTTGAGGTTAAGTCGCGGCAAATTCGGAACTAACCTAACAGAGACAATGGAACGATAGAATCTCTTGCATTTCTGTCACAAAATTACCGTGAATTCCACGAAGACGTCCGTAACGATATTCGAAGAACAATTACTTGTGAAAAATAGGAAATAATTATTTCCATGTACCTCAGAAATTCCTAACCTCTCCTAACCTAACTACACCCACCGATTTCAATACCAGAATTAGGAAAGGAGTTAAAATGACTAGTTTTGAATATTTTATTATCACGATTAACGAAGATACGCAATTCTTCCTGCAGGAACGTAATTGTCCGTGCTTTTTTAATTTCTCTATACCATTTTGAATATCATTATCCACGTATATTATATTGACCATTACAAACGAGTGATCCTAGCGTTAACTGAGATATATGGTAAATTCGACGAAATTTCTTGCCGGACTGAAACTGCACGACCTGGCCACCGCGACCTTTTATTAATAATAACAATAATCGTAGCCCCTGCGAGAGCAGCATTAGAACCGTCCAGCCAGCCCATAAATAGAAGGGTAAATACCCTATAAATCAGCGGTGTGGCCTCGATCGAGCGGGCAAAAGGAAAACGGGGCTCCGTTTTCGTGCTCGACGGCCCTGAACGCGTCAGAGGAAAACATAGAGACGGCCGGCAAGGGAGGGTTTCACGGTATTTTTAATTTCACCCTCTGATCGTCGGCCGAGGCGCACGTGCGCGCGTGCGTCCGCACACACTCGTGTTTGTGCGCGGCCACTTCACGTGAGGATAAAACAAAGAACGGGCTCACGCATCAAGCCCGGTTCGCAACGCGACGGCCCTGTGTGTTACGCATGCGAACACACCGTACCACGCGGCGGACAGACAATGCAGCTCCCTGGACCTACGTCAATGCGAAATTAAACTGGCACAGTGGCGACCCTGCCTCTCGTAGCACTGTGGGGAACTTGGGGACTCGTGTGCTGCTCTTTAAATCGCGACTATATGGGTTATTTCGGGGAACGGACCTTATAGTCACTGTTAGTATTGTACAATGCATATTGATAGAGGGTAGGCTTGCCTATGTTGAGTCTATAGAATACTCCTGCGAGATGTATCTATTTATATTTTCGGAGTAAACGTAGTCTCGTATTTCAATTTTTCGAAAAATTCGAGTTTAAATAGTGGGTTATTTTTATAAGGTTTAAATATAAGGGTCATAATGGAAAAGAGAGCTTATAGTCATCGTTAGTATGCATTGGGAGACTAAGGTTGAATATATTTGGCAAATTTATAAATGAATTCTGCGAGGGGAGTTCGTTTATTTATAGTAAGTGCTTCGGGGAAATTAGAGTTCAGATATGGGAGCTTGAATCGTTATAGTCACTAAGGCTATGCATATATTAAGCCAGCAATGTAATCATTTCTTTATGCTCCAAGGTCAAATGGTCCTTGTATTCAGTAATTCCAGATTTAAATTGCGACTATATAAGTTTCTTTAGGAAATAATTCTTCTAGTCACTGTTAAAATGAAATATACAATTTTATTTAAATTATGGAATCAAATACTGCTTGCATCTTTCGTTTGGGAAAATTAGAGTTCATATACAGTGGCTTAAATCGTGACTATATGGACTATTTCAGGAAACAGTCGTTATAGTCATTGTTCAAATTATATAGATAGACTGTGCATCATGTCTATTTCGTGGTTTAATAAAACGAAATCATTTAATTACGTTTTAGTACCAAGTGATGCTTGCACAGTCCTCTTAGGGCACTTTAAAGAAATTGAGGATTGCATAACGATGCTTAAGCAGTGATTATATGATTTATAGTCACTGCCACATATCCAGTTTATAAGCTCAATTCACATCTATCCTGGACCAAATTATTAAACTTGTATTATTACTACAATTAAATTAATAAATTATTTACAATAATTCCGAGGAGACTCATACTTACTATGCAACTAATTAGTATCTTCGTCAAATCTCGTTTATAACCCATTACCGATAAAAATATCGAACCTACCTCACCTAGTGACATTCTAGAAACAATTACAAAGCAACTTTATTCTTCCACGAGAATACCAACCCAGTTTACTATAATAATATCACACTACAAATTTTCAAAACACTGCAAGGTCTCAAACGAAGTCTACTGATAGCATAAGTATAAAAATAATAAATTATTTATAATAAGTCCGAGGGTTTGAGGAGACTCATAGTCACTATACAACTAATTAGTATTTTCGTCAAATCTAGTTCATAACCCATTACCGATAAAAATATCGAATCTACCTCATCTAGTAACATTCTAGGGACAATCACAAAGCAACTCTATTACTTCACTTCAGAATACTAACCCAATATACTATTATAATATCACAACTAAAAATTTTCAGAAGACTGCAATTCTTAAATGAAGTCTACTGATAGCATAAGTATGAAAATAATAAATAATTTATAAAAATTCCAAGGATCTGAGGAAACTCATAATCACTATACACCTAATTAGTATCTTCCTTAAATCTCGTTCATAACTCAATACCTCATCTAGTGACATTATAGGGACAATCACAAAGCAACTCCATTACTCCACAAGAATACCAACCCAATATACTATTGTAATATCACAACTAAAAATTTTCAAAACACAGCAATTCCTAAATGAGGTCTACTGATATCATAAATATAAAAATAATAAATTATTAACAAAATTCAAAAGATTTGAAGAAACGCAATCACTATACAACTAATTAGTATCTTCCTTAAATCTCGTTCATAACTCGATACCTCATCTAGTGACATTCTAGGGACAATCACAAAACAACTCCATTACTCCACAAGAATACCAACCCTGTATACTGCTATAATGTCGCAACTTTAAATTTTCAAAACACTGCAAGTTCTCAAACGAGGTCCACCGATATCGTACATATAAAAATTCAGAAACGTCGTGCTGTTTCGCGAGAAATTTGCGTGTCTCCGGCGCGGCCGAGCTAGTGCGCTTCCCCGCCCTAGGTGGCGCTGGTTCCTCCGCGTTCCCGCGCATTTCAGATCGAATCTTCGTGGATCTACGGCGAGGGGTGAACCCGGATAAGCGGCCTTTTAAAATTATTGCGAGAGATCGTCGCGGAGATGGCGACTACAAAAGCCCGCGACAACGGATGTCCCTATAGAGAGGAGACAGCCGAATATCGACGATGGTAATTCACACACAATGGCCGGATAAATTACGAGCCTTTATTAAAGGTCGGAATGGATAGGGTCACGTGAAATACGGATCTAGGATCGTTCCGAAAAAGGGGCAAAAAAATGGGAAAAAAGGAAAGAAATTCGTTCGATGAATTGTTTTCGCCATTGTTCTTCCTCGAAATGGAATTTCTTTCTCCCTTTGCAAACAAACTGCCGTTTTATACACATTATAAAACGCTTGAATGTTTTTCCACGTCAAGCAACAAAAAGAGACGCCGAGTGTATGCAAAGTATCTTATTACACCTTGAATTATTATGCTCGCAGATACGCGAGGAAAACCAACAATCGGAGAGCCCTGTTTTCGCAGAAACGTTAAATAAATTCCGTCTTCCGTTTCAGCGAAACTGAAAAGTTCAATGACTCTGTTGTTCGAATGATTCGCGTGGAGGCCAAACTCGTTCCGAAACTTTGGCATCTGTTATTTGGTAAGAAAACTCTTTTTCTTTAGCTATTTATTTGAGTCACAGAAAGATCGTTATCTGTTATTTTTCAACCAAATTATCAGATATATTATCGTGGATTAACTTACATTTTTATATTTTATCTCTTTACGTGATTCAATATTTATTTTTCATTAATATTAACCTCGATCAAAATATTTTGTAAATATATTTTACAAGAAAATAAAGAAAATTTGGAATTTGAGATAGGAGAAGAAATAATATGTTTATAATGTAATAACATTCTATAATACACATTATTACCCGATTCCAAAGTCCAATTAAGTATACTTGAATACACTCTATGGTGGATTACAAAATGCAATAGGAAGAATATATTTTACCCTGAAAATGGATGAAAAATTTTAACTAGATTGGAAAAAATTACCTATAAAACGGAAAATATTTCGGTATAATCCTGATACTATAGATGAGCATAACTCCGTAGCTCAAATTAAAAAATTTAATTTAAGAAATATTTATTTAATAAAAAGAATGAGGAATTGCTCGAACACTTTGAGATACGTGTAAGTGTAAACGATAACCTGAGAAAAATGAAATTTTTGCGAAAGTATGCTCGAACCTGGTTCGATGTGGAACGCACTGTGCGTTACGTTGAATTAAGACGCGTTCTCAACGATCCCGTTTGCACGGTACTCGACGCGATTGCATCGTGCCACGAGGCGCACAGTGGGCAACGTATGCAAATGAAAACGAAAATGGAAGGCGTCTACGCACTTCCGGACAGATGTTAAGGCTCACGCGCATTGTGCTCTCCTCTCCCCTTTCCTATTACTCTCCTTCCTGCTTTCTTGCCTTCCCTTCGCCGATCTCTTTCCCCCATTGTCCTTCGACCGCTAGCCGTGCAAAGGAGAATAGCAATTGCCTCGATAATGTTACTTGTGCCGGCTCCGTCACACTCGCGTCAATGGAAGGCAATTTTCCCGCACGAAAGGAACGGTAACAATCTCCCCGAGAATTTGTCATTTCTCTACGAACAGGAATCTCCGCGACAATCGTGACTATTCACTGTAAAACCGACGACTATACCTCTGAAACTCGGCCAATATCCTTAACAGGGCTGGTAAGTTGCAGCAACGTATCCCGGTGCGTGACTATCCGCGATAAATGCAGCGACTATAAGCCGCCAGAATTACGAATGCTTACAACGAAGTTAAATTGCTCGTAGCGAGCGTTTACTCGTGACTATTTATCATAATAACAGTGACTATACGTGGTTGCATTCACAAGCGTGTTTGCAACCATTGAGAAAGCGATTAAGTATTCGAATGTACAAAAGAATCCGTGACTATTGTCGGCAAAAGGCCCGATTATATCGTTCGAAGCTCATTTATTTTCATCCTCGAGAAAGCTTAAGGCACGTTTTCAAGACGAAACAAATCACGGCTCTTTGATGTCTCGAAGCTCCAAATACGTCTTCGCGAAGCTGTCATCGTGACTATAACCAGGATTACGAATGACTATAACGAAGTGAAATTGCTCGCAGCGAGTATTTACTCGGGACTATTTATCATAACAATGGTGACTATACGTGGTCGCATTCGCAAGCGTGTTTGCAACCATTGAGAAACCGATTTATGTACAAAAGAATCCGTGACTATTATCGACAAAAGGTCCCGATTATATCGTTGGAAGCTTATTTATTTCTATCATCGAGAAACCTTAAGACAGATTTTCACTAGGCGATAAATCACGGGTCCTCGGTGTGGCGGTGTCGTAGCCGCGGCGGTGACTATAAAATACAAAGAACGAGCCTTTAGAACCGAATAACTATCCGTTACAATCTGTACCGCGAATCAAACGAACCAGGCACTCGTCTTACATGGCAGGACGGGCAGGGGGAGGGGGTCTAGAAAGAGGCGCCATTTGGCCAACGAAGCGTCTAGAAGCCGCTATGACGTCCGAGGGAAACGCAACACCTCTATTTTGCAACACTCGCAGCACAACGTTTCAGTCGCAGACGAAACAGGCCCCGTCTCCTGTTGTGATACCCAAGCTGGGGAGTTGTGATACACGGACCAGCCGACGCGTGAAAAAACAATGAGCATAGCCACAACAGGACGTGCATTCACGCACACCAGCGTGGAAGGACACAAGGGCAGGCCAGTGTGGGTGCGCCTGTGTGCCTGAACCAGACAAGGTCATTCATAAGTAGCTCAAGTTCAACTAATAGTATTGTATTACGATACCTACGGCCCTCTTCCTCCTTCCTTCTCTCTCGTTCGGGCCCCCTAGCCGTCACCCATCTCTCTCCCACTTGGCTCGCTTCCTTCGTTCACATCGACGAACAATGCCTGCTGATCACCGGTTAATTAATTCGTTCTACGGATCCCCGCTCGCTTCCTACATTTTTCCATCGCGAGCCTCCGAGTCTCGTCGAATTCCAGCCTCTTCTCTCGGATATCCACGCTGCTCCTTCGTTTCCAGGGACTACCACCGGTTCCTCGAAGACGGCTCGACTTTGGAATCCCTGGGGGAAAATTCCCTGGATATTATCGTTTCCTGTCAACCGAGCAGCCTAGACTGTCCTGTCAGACGATTTCTTCTGTATTCCCACAGCGTGTCAATGATTCTCCGGCCTGACAGACCTCCTTCCCGGGTCTCTCCTCTATCCTCCAGGTTACGTAAGCCTCACGGTTTTGCCGAGGTTTCCGCGCGAGCAGACGCCCGTTTCTGACATCGTCATCGAGCCAATCGATTTCTTTTATCTGCCTTGCCGGATACCAACCCAACCTTGTTGCACGCGACAGTCCAAGGCGTAGGAAAAACTCTCGAGAAGCTTGAATTATGCACTCGCTCTAGCCTGCGTCGTCATTCGGGCCCTCCAAGATGGAGGCACCTCGAGTCTACTTACGGCCACTCGCGGCAAGTGGATCGGTTTTCGATCTCGTGCGATATACTGTCAGCACGATGCGTTTTCCAGGATTCGTGAATGAGTCTTGTGGATGGCATGACATGACATGTCTTCTTGATTTTAGGGGTGTAATAATAACTAGGGGTCCTGATTTCACAGGTATTCTGGGTCTTGGGGAATATGAGGTACGTGGTCGTCGAAGGATCTCTGAGTACCCTAGAAGCCTGATAGGGGTTATAATAGATTTAGAGGCATTCGTTCGCGGAGCTTTCGCAGTTCAGAGATTTTAGGGTATCTGCAATTATTCCATAGACATCTGAGCATGGCAGGTGTTATCGTGATAACTATTGTGAACCCTCTAGCACCATAGGTCTCGCGGGGTCATGAATTACAGATGTCACGAGATTCGAAGGTCTCATTGATGAGTCTTGAATTCCGAGGGTCTAGCGTGAACTTTGCAGACCCTAACGGAATCTGTGATCTCTCTGTAGACATTCGAATATCTTTCACAAATCCTAGAGAACTACGAACTTGGTCGACACGCCAGTTAGACATCGTGGGTCTATGATGGGATCTTTGAATTTCGATGATCTTCCAATGACTGTTACGCTTGAGTTTGTAATCTTATCAAAGTATTCGAGCATTGTAGGCCTTATGACTACAGCCGTTTACGGTGTCTATAGGTTTCGTGGGATCCCATGGTTCCGGTACATCCCCGAGCTTGGTATATTTTAAGAGAACAAAGTTTATAGGCATTGTTAGATTTATAGACCTCGTGAAAATAGATTTCGCGAGCCTCGTGGATTCTTCGCGTCCTCCTCGAGCCTCCTGCAGCTTCAGGATTCTATAAATCTCGCGAATTTTTCGGATCTTATCGGTTACGATAGCCCAGCGAATGTTGCAAAGCCCGGAAATTTGAAAACGATTGAAAATACCGTGGAAATAACAACTCTCCGACGAGAAAGCAAACGCTGGAACAATTCCACGTTCTTCGATTGCACGTGAAAGACAGGTGGCGCCTGGTTTATTTTCACTTCTTTCGCCAACTCGAGCCGAACGCAGGAACGTTGGCCGAGCATGAAATATCATTTCACGAGGACAATGAGAGCGTGCATGATTGCGAGAGAAGGCGAAACACGCGAATGACACAGCGACGAGGAATCCTCTAGGACAGGCAGCGAGAGAGAAGGAAGAAAAAATGAAAATAGTAATTTGCAGCCGACGAACGAGAGAGCGTAATAGCGCTCAGCCTTGACCATGCTCGAGTCGCACGAAAGTGAACCTGTTTGCTTGCTCTAGAAAATCCCTGATAAACTTTCATGCCTCTGCAACTCATTCTCCGGCAGGAAATTTTCGTTTCATCTTTGTGTACAACGCAAACAGACACGAGTCTCTAGCACGTTCGGCAAACAAAGAATCGGGTATAGGTTAGGTCTGTATCAGCTTCTCGAATCTTGGTGCAACCAACGTTTAGAAAAATTTTCCACTGGTAACACTTTGGCAATTTTTGATATTCTTTATTCGAGAATGTGACAGCGGAAACGAATGTATTGCGAGACTAGACTGGATGTCCCTAGGAGGGTCCTGTAGAACAGAAGAGTATAGCCTAGGGGAAAAGCCAAATGAGAGTTACCAGATGTCCAGGACATAGACTCGCAGGGTTTAAGCCTGTATCGCACCGTTGATTTCAACATGTGCGCAGTGCAAATTTTGCAATATTGGAAAATAATGCTAAAATTTGTTTAAAATTGGTAACAACACTTTGGTAATTCTCGGTACTCTTTATTAAAGAATGCGTGATAGTTGAATCACGTGTGCAGCAATAGTTATGAAACAGTATGCACCTATGTGACATAAGACTAAATGAAAGTGTCTTTACTCTTCCGAGACTAAACTGAAATACCCTAGGAAGGTCCTATAAAACAGACAACCCTAGTCTAGGGGAAAAACTCAAGCGAGGGTTACTAGATGCCCAGAACAAAGACTCGCAGGGTTTAAGCCTGTATCGCACCGTTGATTTCAACATGCGAAGTGCAAATTTCGCAAAATTATGGAGGACAAAGCTGATATTCGTTTCAAATTGGTAACAACACTTTGGTAATTCGCGATACTCTTTATTGAAGAATGCGTGATAGTGGAATGACGCGTGCAGCGATAGTTATAAAACGATATGCATCTATGTGACATAAGACTAAATGAAAGTGTCTTTACTATTCTGAGTTTAAACCGAATAACCCTAGGAAGGTCCTGTAGAACAGCCAACTCTAGCCTAGGGGAAAATCCAAATGAGAGTTACCAGATGCCCAGAACAAAGACTCGCAGAGTTTAAGCCTGTATCGCACCGTTGATTTCAACATATTCCGTGAAAATTTCGAAAATATTGGAGAACAAAGCTGAAATTCATTTAAAATTGGTAACAGCACTTTGGTAATTCTCTATACTCTTTATTAAAGAATGCGTGATAGTGGAATCACGTGTGCAGCGATAGTTATGAAACAGTATGTATCTGCGTGACCTAAGACTAGGAGGACGCGACTTCGCTGTTCTGGGACTAAGTTAGGGGACAGCCCTAGGGGAAAACCCAAGCGAGGGTTACCAGATGCCTCGGACAGAGGCTCGCAGGGTTTAAGCCCGTATCGCGTCGTTGATTTCTGCTAGACACCGAGGGGCAAAGTTGAAATTCGTTTGAAAATGGAAATGACTCGTGCCACGGCGGTATGAGAGGGAATTATGCTAGTTAATGGGAACAGCACACGTGTGGATAGAGCGCAATGTACAACTCGGCTATTCGCGTTTCCTCTCGTGCAAGCAAACCATTTTTTATTGGCTGAGAAAAAAAGCAATAAGATAAGCGACACAAGGCAGCCGGTCTGCTTGTGTACCTACATCGCATATACATACGATTAACGGCCCGATCGATAATGTATTCCGCTCGAAAATAAACTGACCTATACCAATAGCGATGTTACCACTTCCGCCGAGTGACCCCTCGTCTCCCGATAAATATTTACGCGACTGCGAACTCGAGTCGCAGTCGAACCAGCCATCCAACGATCTTGCTAGTTATATATATGAAAATTCTGCTGATTAACAGTAAAACGCGCAAGATACGTATACGGTTTTGAACTATGATCCGAGCGTACTCGATATGCTATTTTTAGAGCGTCTGGAAATTCACTGATTTTTCACGACTGCACGGCCATTTTTGCCACCAACATCTTCACCAAGTGTCAAAATAATTCGATAAAAAGATAAAAGATAAAAGATTGTGACATAAATCATTCTATGCGAAATTTTTACTTTATACAGATTAAGCGAATTTTCCGCGAAGTGTCGTGGAATGGGACCTCCATGATCGAGTTAACCTAAACTCGAGTTGTCCATTTTTGTTACGAACATCTTCACGAAGTTTCGAAATATGTTGAAAAGATAAATTTTTTCATATACAAAAATCAACCTAGGATATAAGGTGTAAGTAAATAGTTTATAAAGCCTGAATTGCGAGAGCGAATTTTTATATAAACATTAAATAGGAATTGGGGGTTTAGGCGAACTGCGTCACGTTCCCCCTTCGACACCCTCTCACGAGTCGATCAATCGCTCTAGATTGGGTTCATAATTGTAAATTAACTAAATGTGAAACTAAATATATATATCAACATTACAATTATGAATCCATAATCCCAATAAAATAATATGGAAAATTATATATATATTATAATATATGATATTTTATATATCACATTTAGTTAATTTACAATTATGAACCCATAATCCCAATAGAACAATGTGGAAAATAGTAATATAAATTCCCCTATGCGAAATATTGATTTAGTATGAATTAGATGAACTTATCGCAAACTTTCGCGGAATCAGACCTGCACGTTCGAATTAACCTAAATTGGAGTTATCCGTCGAATGTGCGAATCGTTATTTATTTTTAGCGATTTTACCCGGGCCATTTCCCGATCCAGCTAGTATGCGAGTGATTGGAAAATTCATGCTACGTGTCCGCCGGTATTTGTAAGAGTCCGAGTCGAAAGAAACCGCAGAAAGAACGTAATCCAATAACGCTTCAAACCGAGTACGAAGAGCCCGATGATCTCCGAGGGCGAGCAAGAACAAAGGAATTCGAAGGATACTCACCGCAAACGCTGATGGCCGCGTCACGTTCGAGACCACGAGACTACTTATCTAGAATGCACCGAAAAACTGCATCGACTGCACCGTTCGGGCCGGACGAAGTGCTAAGGACACCGGCGTGGACTCGGTTTATCGTGCGAACGTGACTTTTTTGACATTTTTCGAGGCACACAATACCGCGTGGTATTTTCCGCCAATTAAGATCAACAACGCTTCGAATCGATCGTCAAACCGCGAAACGAGTTCGCCTTTTTTTGCATTCCCAGCGGAAAAGGTACACCGGGTATATTCCCTAGGAAATTTTTCTCTTCACACATATGAACGACAATTCGAGCTTTGGCCACGGTTAGAAGTAAGTTATAGTCACTGTGGTATAGTCTAGAATAATTTGGAGGTGACGGGAACGGAAAGTTCCCTGGATTGATTTACTAGTCTAGGGAATTTTTCACTGTCTTTGATCTTAATCCAGATTTATTACGCATCGAACGCACTGACCATTACTTCTCACGATCTTTATGATCTTGTGTCGAAAAAAATCATCATGACGAAGATCAACGTCTCTCACCTAATCTAAAATAAAGATACTAAGCCTCGATACCGGGTAAAATCTCCTGTGGCACGTAAAAATTCCCTGGATTGATTTACTGGTTTAGGGAATTTATCACTATCGTAGAACTTAATCTAGATTTATTGTACATCGACAGCAATGATCATTTATTCTCACGGTTTTTATGGTCTAGGGAAAAATTGAATTGGAAAGAATCACCACGATGACCAAATAACCCTTCACCTAACCTAAATTGAAGACACTTGAGTCTCGAAAAAAGGTAAAATCTCGAATGGCACGCAAAAATTCCCTAGAATGATTTTTTGGTTTAGGAAATTCTTCGCTATTTTTTGTCATAATCCAGATTTATTGTACATCGAATGCACTGATCATTATCTCTCACGGTCTTCATGGTTTAGAGAAAAATTAAATTAAAAAAAATCACCGTGATAACCAACACAACCTCTCACCTAACCTAAATTAAACTCATAAGCCTCGAAAAAAAGTAAAATTTCCAATATCATGAAAAAATCCCCTTGATAGATTTACCGAGCTAGGGAATTTTTCACTATCCTTGCTCTTAATATAGATTTATTATACAGCGAACGCACTGACAATTGTCTCCCACAGTCTATATGATCTAGTGAAAAACTGAATAGAAAAAAATCACCAGGATGACCAAAAATCAACAAAACCTCTCACCTAACCTAAATTAAAGGCACTTGAACTTCAAAAAGAAGAAAAGTAAAGTCTCCTGTGGCACATAAAAATTCCCTAGAATCGTTAAATTTGAGAATGTTCCTACATAGTATAGGGAATAATTAGAACACCCAAATTCCTCGGATACTCGGCGAGGAAAATTGTCGCGTTGCTACGTTAATTTCCGAATTTTCCAGGAGAAACCGAGCTATTTAAAACGGTGGACCGCGGGCTAGGCTGGAAAGCGGTCGCGGGCTCGCGGTGCGGGTCCGTTTATTGGACCGTATCGCTATTACCGATCACGAAACCGGGACCGTAGTTTCGCCGGCGGTTCACGGAACGATCGTGATCGGGACACGCGCCACGAAATTCGAGCGGGTCGCGCGCAAATTGCGCCAGCAGTTTCGTCCCTGCGCTCCGACACCGGTTGCGCTCGCGTGCGCTCGCGTGCGCACTCCTCACTGCACACGCGTGCACTTGCCGCGCGCGCGGCCGTTCACGCAACGATGTGGCCTCCGGTTATCCGTGGCTTCTTTTCTCCCGTCCACGCTAATGGGCGTTTCAGTCTGCCTGCAATTGCATTATACGCGCGCGTTATGCAACACGGAGGGCTCTGGCTGACGCCCTCTCTCATCCCTCTGCTGCTCGCCTTTTCAAGGGTGAGTTCCTGGGGCATGCACGCCGCGTTTTCAAGCTGATAGAGTCTCTCTTGCCCGCCTCTCTCGGCTCGAGCACGCCGAGCCTTTTGTAATTTCAAGCGGTTTACGTTACCGACAAAAACTTCGGAAACGATACAAGCTCGCTCTTTTTAATCCTTCCCACCGCCACGTCGTACACCGCGGTTTATTCCAACTGCTTCGTAATTTACTTCCGACATATGCTAGTAGTTTCGTTACACTTTCAAATTTTCCTCGCCGATAACGCTTTTACGTCAGTGATTTTTACCATCTGCAGTTTTCATACGGAGGTATACACTTTGTTTCTTCGAAGCCGGATTAAGCCGAATGCTGAGTCTAACTGACCACAAAGTCGGAGAATATTGGTCCATCGAAAATTGCGGGTATCTGATTAGTTCTATGAAAATCGTCTGATGCGTGTAACCGAAATTTAATGGAAAGGGAGGAAGGATTTCCAAATGTTTTGAGAAAAATTCTAGATTAGCACAATCCTTAAATTTGCGTCGGAAAAATTGAGTATATCTGATTATTTCTGTGAAAATCATAAAGAAAAGAGGAAAAGGATTTCCAATTGCTTTCAGAGGAGACCTAACCTATCTTAATCCACCAAAACTTGTAGAAATTTTGTATATTGGATTATTCCTTTGATAGTTATCTTATATAGATAATCGAACTTTAAAGAAAAGCGAAAAAGGATTTCCAAACGTTTTGAACAGAGACCTAACCTAAATTAATTAATTGAAACTTGTAAGAATTGTATATATCTGTTTATTGCTGTGAAAATCATAAATAAAAGAGGAAAAGGATTTCCAAATGCTTTGTAAAGAAACCTAACCTAAATTAATTTGTTAATACTTGAAAAAATTCTGTATATCTAATTATTCCAGTAAAAATTATAAAGAAAAGAGAAAAAGGATTTCTAATCGCTTTCAGAAAAGACCTAACCTAGCGCAATCCATTAAAACATGCAAAAATCGTGTACATACGATTCTTTCTTCGAAAACTTCTCTATATAAATAATTGAAATTTAAAAAGAAAAAGGAAAAGGATTTGCAAAGACACCGGGAGGAAACCTAACCTCCAATCCAACTCGCCACATTATCGTACAAGATTAATCCATTAAGATCTCGCATTAAGAAAATTATCTAAATCCCACTAGAAATCTTCTTACATCGATAATCGAAATTTAAAGAAAGGAAGGAAAAAGATTTGCGAACGCTCCGTGAGAATAGCCACGCTATCCCAACCTGACCTAACCAAAAAATCCCCAGCTAACGACGCTTCGGTACTCAGAGCGGTCACGTGACCATTCCTCTGCAGAAAGGAACAGTCATTAGCCGGTGAACCGTAAGTGTAAGCGAAATAAGCCGAGAAACCGCACGTTTCGAAACTCGAGACGAAAAATAATAGGCAGAAACTGGAGTTTCGGTGGCCTATCATAGAGGGCGATCGTTAAATCACCAGATTCCCTATACGACGGGCCTAAAAGCGAATCTAGTGTTCCATTTGAACAACGTAGAACCGCCAGCCGTGGATTATTAATGCGGTTCTCGCGTGAGATAAGCAAACCTAACCTTTACACTCGTGACTCGACTGCTCGTGCCAGTGAACATCTAGCTCGCTCTCTTTCCAATATTGATCTATCCCTGGCCTTACGTTCGATACGAAATTGAAGCAGCTTCTACGATCAAGGATACATAACCCAGGACAATTCTACCCCGTTTTTCGACTATTCGTCCAGCGAAGAAGGTTTTATGGACGGCTATTGGACGAGCCGCGTCGCTGCAAGTAGAATGGGACGTCGGCGCACAGACGGCCATAGTCAATTGGGTTTAACGTGTTTTTGTTCCAGACAGAGGAAGCCATTCTGGAACCGGAATGTCTATGGCCGAGTAGATTTAGTAGATTTTGCTTGTTACCTACATTTTCCGAATTGTCCACGGTACTGAAAATTTCGTGGGAAATAAATTCCCTTGAACTTAAAATTATTTCGACATATTATCCACTACCCTGGCAAACGTTTTAAATGGAACGTTTTAAATTGGATGCAAAGCAAGTTACAAAATGCTGAGATTCGTAAAAGGATCTAACCACGGCCTACAATTTTCAGTGTCCCTCGAGACTAATGCAATGTATGCAAATATTACGTACACACCTATAATGATAATATAATATTACATATATTATATATATTAATATTATAATATAATATAATAATTGCTAGAGAAGAGTAGAAAATCAAAGATTCTCTACTAATAAAATGACGAATAAAATAAATAAAGAATTGTATAATAATAGAATTGTAGAATTATTTGATATTGATAACTCGCACACTGTTACATTACAAAAAGTTTGATATATTAATTAATATCGATCATCCAAATTTTATGAAAATTTTATGAAAAACCTAAATGTGTATGAATTTATGAAATAAATTATTATTATTATTATTGTTGTTGTTGTTGTTGTTGCTGCTATTGCTATTACTATTGCTATTGCTATTGCTATTGCTATTGCTATTGCTATTGCTGTTTCCAGTGGATTATTATAGTTTAAATGATTTTCTACAAATTTCACCTGTCACGTGAGAGATTAATCCTACAAAATGAGATTGCAATTTTATAGAAAAATTTATAGAAAAATTGTATAATATAGAAAAATTCCTACCTAACCTGACAAAATATTTATGACGTTAGATATAAGAAATATATATTCTAAAATCAATTTTGATTTGTAATCGTACATCATTTTGTAATTAATTAAAGATCACTGAAGATGACAGGGTGTTGCTATAGGAAGAAACGTAATGCGAATAGTTTACGGTATTAATAACGTTGCCTATCCAAGAGCAAAAAAAGAAGAAAGGAAGAAAACTATTAAGCAAAATTGCGTTCTATAATAAAGCTTGGATGGCCTTCGAAATTGTACGCTGATATCACGATTAAGCTCGGTGATTGGCACTGCATTCGAGGGGTATTTAACGTAACAGGTGTTTTCGAAACTAGTTTGGAGAAAACGACGATGCGGCGTCTATAGCGATATCTCGGTGAACGAAACCACTCCCATGGCTATTAGGGATTCACCAAGCGTCCCGGGAACAAAAATGCATCCTCAGCTATTGTCCTCGGTTCGTCCTTACTCCGTGCTAGCGATGCACATTCCGGCCACCAGAACCTCCCGCCATTTTACTTTTGTCGCAGCCAAAAATCTCCCGTCCCTGTCCACAATACACTTGACGAGTAAATATTCCAAGAATACCCCATAATCGTTTACACTTAGCTGATTATCGGATAAACAAATTTTGTAGAAATAAAAATTCATCAAATTTTCGATATTTATAATTTTTGGAAAAAAAGAAACCGAGGATTGGAGGATGGTAATTTTTCAAATTGTCGGACCTTTGAATTCTGCGATTTTCCTAGAAACTATCCCTACGAAAAGCACTTCAACCCCAGTTGCTGAAAGCGTGCTCATTCCCCCATTCATTCTCCACCTTGCTCATCATTTACGAGTTCTTTCGAGGCGTTCTTTCATCGTACGTGCTTCTACACATCGTTCCCTTTCTCGTTTCGAACGCTACCGGGGTTATGACACTCTCCTCGCAGTCATACTTCGTTTCTATTCGAATTTCTCATCGAAATGAGAAATGATTTTTAATACGATAAATTCCGGTATTCCATCGCGCGCAGCGATTCGTCGAAGTCGGTTATAAACGAAGAAATCGGCAGAGGGAAGCTTGAAAAGGAATTTCGAAAGGTTGTAGAAACGGAGTTGAGAACCACTGACGCAAAGACCACACGAGTCTATCGTCCTCAAGAACTCTCGGTATGAGCGAGCAATGTTTTCAGCTCGGTCACTAGTGCCAAGGGAAAGCGCCCACAATGCAATCGAGGAACCTACCATCTCCCACAAAAACATGAGCTCGTGCCTACACTTGCACCTAGCGATGTGATCGAATCACTCGCGAAGACTTTCAGTTCGCGTAAATCAAACTAAAAACTTGCACCGTCTGAAAATCTAATCACCATGATATTTATCGAAACGTTTGCAGGAAATATTCTCAAAAATAGTTGCATATGGTATCTACGTGTCTTCGCGTGTTATTAACTTATCTTCGACATAGCTTCATACTTAACCTCAAAATAAAGCGTGAAAAGGCGAAATAAGTTTTTGCTCTATAAATTATACTAAAATACAAATAAATAATTCGGTCAATTTATCTCTTAAGACAGCTAGTATTGGAAATAATTTACAAAACTATTCTAACCTCTAAATACCACACGTCCGCCACATAAATTTCTCTCGTTTCTAAACCACCGACAAGCGATCGCTATCTCAACTTCTCCATTAACATACTTAAAGACAATTAAAGAACCACGTTACGCGAATAATTTGCAAAAATACTCGCACTAAACGCCCACTCTTACGACATACCTCTGCACCTAACCTACAAATCCCGCGCTACCCACGCCAAACCCGTTTCTCTTATCCGGACAACTCGTTACCCCGTAAAAATAATAACAATAATTAAACAAGAAGAAAAATTCCGATATCTATCCAGAAAAATACACCTACTCTCTCCGATATACCACCAAGTCTAACCTAGAAATCGCGTTCCACCTATGCGGACGAAATTTCTCGTTCGTTTGCGAGGTTAAAAGCGAGGCAATTCCGAGCCATCGCTAGCCGAGTTTGGCCTATACCGCGCACTCGGTCACTCGCACTGTCCACGGAGTCCGTCGGCCATGTGTGCATTCACCAGTGCGTCCGTGTACACAGTCGTTGGACGAGAAGGAACGGCGGCGGAGGCGGGAAGGGCCTCGGCCAGCGCGGCTGTATATGTGGGCTAAAAATGATACGCTGGCTGAGGTGACGTCATGCGAAGTTAGCCCGTCTGCCGACGATTGCACTGGCTGCAGCTTCGCAGTTGTTACGCCCGGCAACGATGTGCCTGGTCGGCGTCAAAGTCGCCGCGCGTAGTATCGCCGTTTTCGCGCTTCTTTATGCGAGCCGCGCGCCATCGGATCCGGTTCTCTGGCTATGCTCCCGAGGATCGATCACCGTGGACGGGTTCAGAGAGGCCAGAGCCTTGTTCGGTAGAATCGATCGGGGTATATAGGTTCTTGGGTGACGAGAATTCGGCTGGACGTCGAGCAAGGCCGAATTCTTTAGCGTCGATTTATCAGCGATCTTTTTTCCTTTGCATTTACGTGTGCGCTTGTCATCGTTTACGCGCATGCGCAGCAGCGGGTCCTTCGTTACGATTACCGCTCAAATTCGGGTTAGCCGCTGGGCCATGGCGCGGCGCTCGCGTCGCGTACCCTCGGCCTGGGAGAGGTTAGGGTACATTTTTCGAAGGTTTGTGGATGTCGAATCGTTATCGTGGATTTGTGAAAGTTGTAATATGTATAGTGTATGGGTTTTATATTTGAAAATGAGATTCTGATGTTCAGGAATTATATAATAGGTATGTAGATGGGAGAAAAATGGCTACGCTTTGCACTCGAGTGGCGATTCTCAGCCGCCATTTGTTTTGACGCTATAATTAAAGTTGGGAATAGAGACGATAACTATATTGGGAACAACTACAAGTGAAATATTGGAATTAAATTAAATTAATAACTAATTAATAAGTAAAATTAATATCTTTCAAAAATAAATTTCTAATGTTTAATAACGAATTGAACAAAATTTACTCACGATTATTTAACGAATTATAACTCAAATAAGAATAGCTGCACATAAAATATTGAAATGAAATATTTCTATTGATTCATTTTATCACGCGAACTCGTGCTTTTCTTCTTTTATTTTAGCATAAAATGTATCAGCAAGCATATAAAAATATAAAGAAAGCTTCAAATTACTATTTTTTAGTAGCAGTAGTAATTTTAATATTTAATTATGGAAAATTGTGGCAGATAGAAGCATTTAGTTTTAATTTGCCATTGTATATTTACGTCGTTCGCGATAAAATTTTAAAAACTCTTTGAATTTATGTAAATCATGTACATGTTAAAATATGTTAAGCATACTTAGTCACTTTCTCGCGGTTCAGTATGAAAAGCCCACTATACGCTACACTCGTTACAGTGCAAATCGTTAAAATTAATTTTTACAACTTGTAATTTCCTGTTTTAGAATAATTCATACTACCTTTTCAACTGCACATCGAACATAAACAAGAGAATCGATGCGAAGGTACATTAATCAGCACTAGATTAAGTGCTACTTATCTAAATATTACATGTTCCGACGATAATTAAAATATTATGATATTACGAACTACGTTTCTATTTCGATAAAAAGCTTACCAGTAATATTGCTAAAAGCAACTGCATGTTTTCGCTAACTGCGATAGATTAGTATAAAACACTGACCCGATAATTTTAGCGTGAGAACAAATGGAATATAGCAAATGTTTTCACGAAGAGATCTCGTGTGTCTTTCTTCCATTCGAATGCAATATTCACGTGTCCAGATCATAAATCAATATGTCTGTATTATATTCAAATATTCCTGCCATGTTCCACATCGTTTGACATACATACATACATTTCTCATTCATGGTTCGTCACTATTGTCAGCGAGTAAATTCTACTCATTGGCTATCCTCGTAAAAAGACATTAAATTACATTTAACAGGAAAAATATCGATTTCATACTCCTCTCAGCGACCGTCATATATCCTGGAAGCCATTTTTGCAATGCTCTAATGTCTCCTCTATATTTCTAGACCATAAACCTCTTTTTGTAACACTCTATACCTCTTCCTTTCAACATCTTGCAACGTATGCAACATACACACGACGCAAACGCCATAAATAATTATTTTTCACCACGATCACGTTGCTTGTGAAACGATCGGATTCCTAAGTCACCGTTTTCTCTGTAATAGATCCCCCGATTCGAAGAAGTCCCGTGTAGCATTCGCACAAGCTCGGCCATTTCATTTTCTCGTTACTCGTGTCTATTTGCTTGCAGTCCAGCGTAGTCAAGTTTTTATTTTCGTCTATAAATATCTCTCATGCACACTTTTATTCCGCAATATTTATATTCTTACGTCGTTTCACCGGTACCATCCGCCTTTCTCGTCGTTTTGTTAGACACGTACGAAGATCCATCGAGTTACGCCGGTTTTCGAGCAAACCTAACCTCAACGGCGACACGCGCATGCCCGCGCGTGTAAAATAATCCGACATTTTTGCTTCTGTTTTAACGAACAGCCACGAAGATACATGCAAGCGTGCTCGATCGCGTATTATTATCAAACGAGTCTTAAAAATGATCCGAGATGTGTTATGCAGCTGGCTGAAAGGGGTACATTATTCATTTGATCTCTCCAGCAGCCTTGACGCGACTCGTAGTCAGCTGATGTAGCGATCAACTGATATTCAGCGGTGGCACTGGAGCAGAATTTATATTCTTCCAAGCAGATCCGGCGATACGTACGAATTAAATGAGAAAAAGCCACTGTGCGTTGTGTAATCTTGATCCAACTTGCGAACCTAACCTCTATTAAACCGATAATCCAAACTTATTATCGTCTAAACTCGTTATTACCGCTGCGTCTGTCGAATATTACAAAGGTTTCAATATTCCAACGCAAACGAGCACTCTGTGTTCTATAACGATACATAACCTCTTTGGTTAAATCACTTTAACCTCAAAGTTCGTTTTTCGTCAAGAAAAATAGGAAATTTTTGAGAAAATTTCGTGATAATTGAAAGTGATGAGAGTGAAATCAAAATTCTGAAATACTTTTCGAAATATTTGTTATGGGGTTACGTGGTGCAGTTTCGCGTAAGTAGAACTGTCTCGAAGGTTGGACGAGCGCCAGACCTAACCTTTATTAAACCGACAATCGAATTTTAATTGCAGCAAATTATGTCTGGCGTTTTTAATTACTATAAAAATTAAGGTTTCGAATGTTGCGAAGGAAACGAATATTTTACGTTTCATGGCGATACATAACCTCAATACGTGAATTTTTAAATTCACTATTCGCCATGAAGGGTAGAGAATTTTTACAAAATATGCTATCGATGGTTAAAATAAATTAAAAATTCGATATATGGTACAATTTCGAGTAAGTAGAAATATCTGGAAGATTGAGTTAGCGCCAAGCCGATAACACGAAGTGCTCATGGGTACCTAACCTCTATTGAACCGATAATCTGAGCTTAAACCGTAGCATCTTTCGATATTGCAAGAACAGATGATTTTGAACGTTCCAAAAGAAACAAATACTTTACATTTCATAACCGCAGCTAACCTCGTTACGCGAGTTTTAAATATTCGTGTTCCATCGCGAAGAGCGGAAAATTTTTGAGGAAAACCTCGAAGCGATTGATGGTAGAAATAAAATAAAAATTTTGAAGCAAGCTTCGAGACATTTGTCATGGGGTTATGCGATACAATTTCGAGTAAGTAGAAGTGTCCCGAAGGTTGGGTTAGCGCCAAACCGATAACACGAGAAGACGTTCAAGCTGACCGAGAAATTCGACACATTTTAACCGCGAGGTTCCCCCGAACATCTTCGATTCGTGTAAAAATTAATGGATCCTCGAGAATCGCCAAAGCCTGTTAAAGCAATCAGCAATCATCAAATGGTAAAAGTATGTTAATAACCCCATCGATAAGTCTCGTTAACTCTTCCAAGTCATCAAAACCCTATTTTCTTTTTCTCTTTTTCGATTCAATGGTAATAGGATCATTTATCTCTGTCATGGTGACACGATCCCACGAATGTTCAGGGGCAAATTTATTCGAATAGATTCCTCATAGATGACGACTTTCGAAAGCAAACTTAATTTTAACAACAGACCCTATCTAGACCCGCACATTTTCGAGGTTATGTTCATGAAATTTGCATTAAATCTACGCTTAATACTGGCTCTATATTTTATTTAATCTGTCACTAGGGGGAACGAATTCTAGGGACCCTAACTTCGAGACCCGAAAGTTTAATCAAACTAGGACGCCAAAGGGGATTCCCGGAGGATTGCAGATTTTCGGGGACCAAAGTTTACAGATCCAAACTTAAGGATTTAAAGCTTTCGCGACCAAAAACCGGAAATTTCGTGGCAAAAATACATTCGTTTCTGTCCTAGTTGTAAGCTACGTTACGTATCCTAACCTCAAAAAATTCTGTATCCTGTGCCAAGAAAAATGATTTCGATCTTCTTCAATCTTCTTTTACTGTTTGATCTATAAATCGAACAATAGAACGGAGGATAATTTTCGTTCGAAGAGAAAGAAAGCCACTGTCTATTCTCACCACTTCGTTCGATCTAGTGACCACCGACGAACGTGTCAGCCAGAAATACCTGGCACCTAGCTGACACTTGCGTAAGCACCTTGTCGGGCAAATAGTTATTGACCTTTATTGCCAGTGGAGTCAATGCGACAATAGCTATCGCAATGAATTATTTGAAACGCAATACCTCGCTCGGCTCGAACGAGCCGCTGCTATTTTATTTTTCCTCGGGAATACGTTGCTCGTTTGATAGAGGCAAAGTCAGCTGAGAGACACTGGCCTCGTTTAAATCCGACAGGCGTCGCAACGCGGAGAAATTGAACGGCAGAGCCGCGCACGATCGCTTTTTCGAAACGCACCTTCGCGAACGTTTGATTCCGTCGTTGCGTAAAGAACAACGAAAATTATAGCGCGCGCGCGCACGCGACGCGGCAAATTTATTCACGAGGAATTTCGTACAATCCTGCTTTTCGCCAGTTGCCTCAGGTGTTTAACGTTTCTCTTCCTTTGTTTGAAATATTTATTTAATTTTTCTTATTTTGGGGTTAGAAGGAAGAAATATTCGATAATTTCAGAAATGAATTAAATTATGAAGAATTAAGTAATCTGGGGGATTTAGAAATAAAAATTGGTGTAATAGGAAGAGTTCGAAATTTTTTAATTTAAAATTTAAATTTAATTAATTCTACATTTAAAGATTTAGATTTAAATTTAATTAATTCTAAATTTAAAGAGTTAAATTTTTAAAGAGTCAAAAAATGGGAAAAACGAGTGCTATATATAAATAAATAAATTGTACATGTTATATATATTGCAAGTGTTAAATGTTTCTCTTTTTGTATCTAATTTTTCTCATTTTTAAGGTACCAATGGAAAAAATATTCGATAATTTGAGAATTAAATTAAATTACCAAATAAAAATTTGTCTAATTGGAAGGATTCGAAATCATTATATTAAAAAATGAGAAAAACGAGTATCAGAAATAAAAAATAAATTCTACATATCTTACATATTATGTGATTCTTCTTGATAACTTTCCTAAATTTTATTTCTGTAAAAAATAACTGGAAGAATATTTTCCTAAATACAATTCTGTTTTATATCCTCTAAGATGTATCATAGAAAACCAGTTTAAAAAATTTCCAAGTCTATCTTTTTATCTACTATCTAATAGATATATTTTCAACGTTCCAAACTTTGGAAAGAAAAATACTAGAGAAAGGAGAAAGATACGTATCCTGTACTCCAATCAAAAATCCTTAAGGATCATACCATCACAGAAACCTAATTTCATGTTAATTTTCCACGAAACCTATGCAATTAGCAAAATTATGATTAACTTCCACATATCTGCCGCAGATCTGGGTCTTTATGATCTGTTCTTCAAAGATAAGATTACGCATTCAGATAATATCTCGGAGCCTCTGAGATAGACACACGACGTGAATTTGCAATAAAATAACACGAGGCTTCGATTTAACGGAAAACTCAGGTGCCTTGGAATTAATTCCAAAGCGTGGAAATAATTAACCCGGAAACCCATTGGCGTCTCAAGGGCCAACGAAAAGGAATCGTGCCGGTGTTCCGTGCGATCGTGCGAGTATTCTGAATGAAATTTCATCGGAAGAATTCTCAGCAACGTGTAATTTTCCACAACACTGTGGCACCGAGTCGATAAGGAGCAATTTGATCGTCACACTGCATTTACCTCGAGCGGGTTTCCGCGCGTGGAAAGCCACGAAAGCGAGCGTTGGATAACAACGCTTCTCCTGAGATCCATAGGCAATATGTAAACTTAATTATTCCGTACGCCCAGGCACAGGCCAGCCAACTTTCTTTTATTGCGTTGTCGCGCTCTCTAAAGCCGATATCTCGAATTTACTCAGCGTTTCTTCGCTTGGATTAATTCCTCGTGCCGATTCGTCGCTGAATCAATTCGAATTAATAATATATCCCAATAATCGTACATTATACACTTAATATTATTCTAAATAAAATTAAGGAAAATTATTAAGATAAGATAGATAAATAAAATAATCTAATCAAAATTTGCTAAATTATATACTAAAATATTCCAATATATACAGAATATCCCAATAATAATATATTACATATTTAATTCAATTTTGAAGCACTATACAAATTAATTTGGATCGCCTAATTAGTATAACTAAATGGGTTCCATTAGTTATATAAATAAATAAAATAAAATATTCCAAATTATTATTTATTTTCCCACATTATTAGTATTTTATGTTAGTGACGTATCGTGTATGTTAAATTATTTTTACTGTATATTCGCGAATATCGAAGAGATGCAGAATTTCGAATAATTATTTCAGAATTGTTTTATCAATTTTATTTAATTATTCGCTGCAAAAGTTGCTCCCATTCGAGCTGGACGTACGAATTCAATTTCGATGTTATTTTAGCGCGCTGGATATCACGTGGTTATTTAAATAAATGAAATTGCAATTTCGATCCAACTTTGTTCTTCGTCAGAGAAAGGCTTTATCTGAAGGCAACGCAAACACGATCATATAATTTTATCAGACAGCCTGTTACGACATCGGCGAGGTCAACGGAATGCATTTTCCAACAGAAGGCACGAATTGCAACTTATCGCGAGTATTATCTGGCAATTGCATTACGATGTTTAAAGTCCTTGCTAAAAGTGTACTATTAAGAAATTCGCGGCGAATTTGCGATCGTACCTTATCAATTAACGTCTCGCCGGTTCGTCGCTCTTTCGGGGCCGAAATTTCAAAGCGAAACAGAGAAAAGCGATCGGAGAACATAACAGGCATAATTAATCCTAAACGATCATAGTGTGGCCAGGAAATATTCATGCGTATAAAAATCAGTGGAAGAAAATGAACATCTTAAAATGGAAGATTTCGTACGTAATTTAAAACAAAATTATTATCTGTTATTATCACACACGTGGTATATGTCACATTAAACTACGTAAACTCCAACTACAATTACACACGTGGTATACGTTACATTAAACTGTGTAAAATTCGATTATAATTGCAACAAATCATTTTGCATTGAAAACTGAACGGAAAACAGGGACAAGGAGAAATTTCCTCCGTCGATATATCGCTCCACACACTTTACAACTCGCAGCATCTTCCACTCACTTTCGTCCGAGACTCCTAACCTCAAAACCCAGAACGAAAACGCAGAAACTCGTGGCTGATACAACATCGAGGTCTGCCACCGTCAGAAACGCCCCCTACTCTGGTCTGTTACTCACTGAAAACCCATCCCGATGGCCATTGAATCCCGACGAAACTTCCTAACCTCAACGTTCGAGACCGTGTAGAAAATTCACGCTCGTATCTTCTCGAAACAGCGCGCTATCAAAGGAAGCAACGTTTTGGTCTGGCGACGAAGCAAATGGCCGATAAAACGGCGGATCAAAGAAGCTGGCAACCTGTCGTGGAGCGTCGCGTCTGGTAATCAGGGGACGGACGTTTACCGAGAAACGTCCGGTCAAAACACTCGCGAAATTGGGACGCGTGCCTATTTTTCGAGCGTGACGCAATCAGTATGCGCCGCGGTGCATCTCGAGCCGAGCGATGTTTTCAGGCCGGTGAGTAGGCGCGAGGAGGGAGCCGAGCCGGGTCAAGCCACCGAACATTTAATTTTATCGTGTCGCCACACGGTTCTCCGCCGATAAAGCGACGCGCCTCGAAAACAATCCGAGACGGTGGCAACGCTACACGCGGCGGGAAAACGATGAACCCGCGACATTTCGCCACGTTTCGGCGCGGAGTACCGTTGACCTGGCCGTGAGAGATGCATGGCCGTTGGAAGGGTCGATTAAATTTGCACGAGCCCGTTTAACGCGCTCCGGCCAGAGAAAATAATCGAGCGTACGTTCGTTCAAACAAGCAGCCTCTGCACAGGTATTTCTCCAAGGTTTACGGCCCTCTTTGACACACGCGGGACACGTATCCGTCCGATTCGCGCGGAGAAGCTCGGCGAGCTAGGTATTATCCGGAATTCGTGGAAGAGAGGGATTTTTCTCATTCGTGCGGCGTTAGCGTGAAAGATATGCGCTCGTACGAAAATTCCGTAGAACCGTGAAAGAGGGTAGAGAGGGAAGTTTCGAGCACGTTTCATGCTCCAGTAAGACGTGCGTGGCGTTTTAAAAGGATCGTCGCCGAGCGAGACGTAATCCCTACGGCGAAGATCTGCTCGCAAATGCCTCAGTGGCCTGGTTAAAAATGCATTTCGCCCGAGAAGGGTTTCCCCGTTGCGGAAGGGGGATAACCTATGCACGGATTCAGCCAATAAGCCGAAAGGGGTCGGTAACATAGGGAGCGGAGCGACTTCGGTCGGTCAGGCAGAATGAATCGCGTGAACGAGCTTGAAATCGAAGCGTTATCGATTCTCAGCCAGGGGAAGCTGAAAAAGAGCAAAAAGTCCTGGCTGCCGGTTAGATAACACAGGGTCACCAGGTCATCGTTGTCTTCCGACAACATCCCCGGTTTCCCTGGAATAAACGCGCGTATCGTGGTTACGCTCACATATTTCTGGAGATGGGTCGTTGCTTCTGTTATTTAACTGCGATTGCCGGTGCACTGTGACGCGGCCGCGCGGCGCAGGCGCGCGCGCATGCGCCGTGCCTTGCGCCACGATTCTTTTCCTCGAATATCTGATTCCCGATTATACCGTTTTTTCCCCTTTCGGTCTTTTATATTGAAAGCAAACATCGCCGATTAAATATTTTCTTTGTACGCTCTCGGACGTGCGGCTGGGAGTAAGCCTGATAATTCCAACGTGGATGAATAAGACCGGTTGTTTTCGAATTGCTGCAGATTATTGTGCGCTTCGAGTTGACTTATCGTGAACGAGAGTTTCGAAAAACAAAGAATCGCAGATACTCCGAAGCTCCTCGAAAACCGTCCATTTTCAAATTCTCCGATTCTACGCGAGCAATCAACATCTGGCCGATCGAATTCGCGTATGTTACGCGAAAATTATCACCGTGTGATCTATTCGCTTTTATCAGCAGGGAGGACAGATAAAAAGAATTATTGTACGCGCGTTTCAACTCGCCGTTCTTCCAAATCCATAAAACGGAATGATACTGGGCTTGTAAAAGGGTACCAGCGATTATTCCGATCCCATTTGCATTTACAATCTCGTATTTCGTGAGACCACGTCGGGTTAGACTTGGCCTAGTTACGAGTTCGACAAACATCCTTCTCTAAACACCGAATTACCGTTTACATGCGATATCCAGAGGATTTTTCGTACAGCCGAAGAAATTCCCCTCCACGCCAGGCTACTAATCTCTGCCGGTTGTTACGTGTGTCTGCCTTTTATTATCCGTCGGCTGAAAAGTTACACGACCTCGTGCGTTTAGCACGTGAAGGAAATTTCACTTGGAGAGCGGACAAAGGCCTCTGAGGCGGTCGTCGAAAGAGAAACAAAGTTTTTTAGTTCATCGAACACCTTGGCCTCGGACGAGACACGATTACGAACGCTATAAACGTTCCGGAATATACGAGCGGCGAAACCGGTCGTAAAAAATTTAAAAAAGAATCCCAATTCATTCACGTCCACGAAAAAAAGGACAGGGAGTTTTAAATATTCGCGTACAGCTTGCCGATAAAATTGCGCCATTTATTTATTACGTATAATTAATATCCGATATCGTTATTATTGTTAATATCGATTCCTTTTAAATAATGAATATTAATATCGACGTACATGCGTGGACGTGGACTCGCGTACAATTAGGCAAATCAAATATTTCCATGCTTGCGTTTATGGAAATCGGGATTATTTAAATACGCGAAAATGTTGGTAATCCCAAATATTAGCCGAGGATAAACTAAAATAATCCAGTTAGCCGAAAAGTAGAAGAATTAATCGTTATGGAATCGTTTGGAAAAATACCATCGATAGATACGAGAGAAAGGAAAAGAGGAGGAAAAGAAGAACGGTAGCAAACATTTTTCAAAGCCCACCTCCTACTCGCCCCCTAGGGACACGAAATCCCGACGCGAAGATGTCTAAAACCGCGATGAGAATATTACCGACGTGGTCTGGGCGCGACAAAGGAGACGTTTAAAATTTTAAAACGAGAGGAAAGCAAAGATGGCGTGAGAAAAATAACAGTTGCAACGGTCACGGTGTAGAAATCGGAACGCTAAAGGCTGTTTTTCAAGTCGCTGTCCGTCCTTACGTAACCGCGCGCTGCTGGCGCGCGTATGTGTGCGGCGGCCATAGGTGTACACCCGAAGGCAGAAAACTCGTCACCACGGTAAAACGCGACCCGTGGAGCGGTGTTTATCGCCGTCCCATTCTCCCGGTGCGACGACATTGGAGGCCGTGGATGTGCACCGTGATAATGCACGCTCTTATCAGCCTCCGGAGGAACCGTGAGCTCCCCGTGGCCGTGCCGCCTTATCGGCCGCTATCAATGTAACATCGGATAAAACCGCGGCTCGAGGAATACTTCCAGCCATTTGAAAAGAAATAACGTTGGAAAAAATTCGAGATTACGAGAGATGACGGGGGCGCCCCGCGAGTGTAGTGCAAACAATTGTTCCCTCGCTTTTTTCTTTCCCACCTGGGACGCCATGTTGGCTGATTAAGCAGACGCTCAAGGCGGATTCGCAAAAGTTCCTAGACCGATCGAACCGATATGATGCAATTTACGTTATGAGAGGTTATGGCGCAATCTCATCGGTGTAACGCGTCGCGGGGCAATGTTGAATGTTACTTGAAACAACTTTTCGTTTTTGGTTGCTCCATTTTAATCAATATTGATATATTCGGTGTTCGAAAGGCAATTTTAGTTACTTTTCTCTACTATTTGTTTGATTATTTTTATCTCAGATTAGAATTCGAAATAATTATATATTTTTGCTCATTTGCTCCGTCTTGGGTACTATTTGACTCAATTTCTCTTTTTTGGTTGCTCGAATGTAATTAATATTGGTATATTCTGTGTTCGAAAAGCAATTTTAGTTACTTTTTCCTACTATTCGTTTGATTATTTTTATTTTACATTAATATTCGAAATAATTATATATTTTTGTTCATTTGATTAATATTGGATCTTATTTCAACCAATTTTTCTGTTTTGCTTCTTCGATTTTTATTAATTTTGATATATTCGATATTCGAAAAGCAGTTTTAGTTACTTTTCCCTACTATTTGCACGATTATTTATAGGTTATATTGGTATTGGAAATAGTTATAAATTTTGATCCACTTGGAAAGAAATATTGCATTTATATTTTTAAACAGTGACCGAAAATTGGAGCAAATTTGAATAAAAGTCACGGAAGAAGCGAAACGAAAAAAATAGAATCTTCTATTTGAAAATTTTGAACGACGAATGAAAGACGAGGAATAAATTCCCTCTATTCATTATTCAAAATAACTTTTGCGCAACAGTTTTTAGAACGACGGTCTTCCGATTTGAAATGACTGAAAGGAGGTCCATTACAATTTTTAAACACGTTCTCTCGTCGTTCTACCACGTTCTACTTTTTCTAACACGGTTTATCCTTGGTATCGGTGAGTCGAACAGACACAACTCTTCATATAATTCTCGAAGAATCGACGAATTTCGCGCGAAAAATCATTTCGTTCCATTTTCCATTACCACACGTGAACGAATCATCTTACGCAAAAACCTGAATAATTCTCCAACTATTCGACACGGGATGACGAAATTCGCGTTTAAATCGGCCATTCCAGATGCTTTTGCAACAGCAATACCACTCCAGGAATTTTATCGCTACATGCTACTTTATAGGTTAGGAATCGGTGCAAAAAAGTTGTAAACTTATTACTGGATTCTAATATCAACGTCAACAGGAAGAGTGATCGTCAAGAGCTTATAAAATAGCATATAATTACTCTCGTTGCGAAAGGTCAAGTCTGTAGAATTTCCTCGGCTCAATCTCCCTTGGTCTTGCTGAATATTGCGACGAAATCTCAAAGCAATCTCGCTCGACCGTAACGTCAGTAGCGTACCCACTGAAGTTCTCGAACGATCCACGATCGAAATCAACGATCCGTCGTTGAAAGTCAAAATTCGGCGGAGAAATTTCGCGGAATGGAAAAATTTCGTTGCCCAACCTGTCCTAATTAATAATCCACGATGAAAGAAGCCAGTGGACGATCGAAAGTATTTTCTCGCGATTCGACAGGCCGTTCTAAAATCCACCCGACAGGCGTCAAGCACCGTTCCCAATCCCGAGAGCTCGCTCTCAGATTCGTTTCAATCAGCAACGATATCTGTGGATTTAAATTTCCAAGCGACGTCGGCCAGTCGTTAAATTTGAATTTGTAATAAGAACGGACTCGTTGCGAGGGACACTTCCACGCCGGCAGCATGGAAGCCGCGCCGTATAGCTCGTTCAACCAATCACGCTTATCCCTCTTTCTCCCTTTCGAAGAAATCATCGTTGCTAATTAAAACCGGGAATCGCGACGACGTATCTGCGAATGAAGGAGAAAAAACGAGGAGAAAAGGGAAGAAAAATCGAAATGAGTAGGTATGGGTTTCGTCCTGTTTACGCGCGGAGGTGGCCATTGGCCATGACAAAAAGCGCGGCAGGGTGACACGGAGATAATGCAACGTGTCGGCGTCTAGCAGTGACACAGTGCGCGCGCGAAAGAATTTACTTTGTCCATAGACGTAGTCATAGTTACCGGTGAACTCGGCCTGTGCACATTCGTCGCCGATAGGGCCGTATATTTTTAGAACGTATTCTATTTCCGAGAGGTGGGCTCGCGATACGCTCGGCCGATATTTGTCGCGAGTACACGCGCCTCGCTATTTACGGGAGGAATCGAAAGTGAATCGGAATCCGACTCGACTCTCGCGAACCATCCACCTTGATTTCATTCACTGACACAGATGACATATATATATATATATATATTTATATGGACGAGCGAAGACGTAGAAAAAGTAGGGAGGAAAGGAATAAATAGGCGATAGAAGATTTGCACGATTATCACACGGAGGTAATGAAAGAACGTATCCCGTTGGAAGGGAGGAAAGCAAAGTTTATCCCGGCGCATAAATTGAACGTGACGAGGGAGAGAGCGCGGCGTAGGAGCGCGCGCGCGCGCACCAACACACCGGCGACCCACTCCCGGTCCCCGATCTGACCTCGCGCGCACATTCGTTCACGAACCTACCTCACTTTGCCCCGCGACAGACGTAAACAAAACCGTAGCGTCCCATAAAGAGCGACGTATACGCGAGCTGGCGAAACACCGGCGGCAAAATGGACGGGGACCATCGGGAAGATGGCTAGGAACGTGTTTTGTATAGTTTGGCTACTCACATAACGAGGTGTACACGGTGAACCGGCGGTGGCCAGCGAGCGACACGGTCCCCTGGAACACAGGCAGCAGGGCCGAATAGAGAAACACTTGCACTGCGTTATTATACACGTGTAGCACACGTCACTGGTTCTCGATCAGATCTCCCGTCGACCGGCTAGTCTGTCATATGATATACACCACGATCGGAGAACGATCACGAATCCTAGAGCACCGGTTCGGCCGGCCTCGCCTCGCGAAACCACGGCGACCCGTCCCCGTCCGCGTCGTTTTCGTCTGCCTATGGGGGTCCCCCTTGAACGCACCACCGTCGATTCCCCCTTTTCTCCGTCCTGTGTTTCTCGCCGTCTTTCACTCTCCGTCGACGATAGTCACCGTGGCCGTTGTTTGTATCGGTGAAAGGGGAGCGACGTTGGTTCGTGTCTCGCGTGTGTCCTACGCGACTCTTTTTCTCTCTTTCCGTCTCTCTTCTCTTAGCCGACTATGCGTATGTACGTGTAGATACGCGTATATTTCCCTTTCGCTGTACGTCCTGACAACGAGGCAGCACGGACACGGGGAATCGATCACAAGATACACCGGGGCTGACGTGCCGCTGCCGTACGCGAACGGCCAAACAAAACAGACCAGGAGACGTTTTCGAGCTATTACGCACGTTACAAACTCCGCTCACCGCTGAGAGTGCAAGCGCGCGACTGCGGCGCCCGACGCCGCTTATGCGCCGGCCGACTGCTTCCTGACTCGGCCGCCGTCCTCGACAGTGGCGCCACCGTCGAGCCACTGCCCTATCACTGGTCGCGCACCGAAATTCGGAGCCTCGAGCCACGCACCGCGTCGCCGCGCGGCCTCTCTTTCTTTTCGCCTTTTCCGCGCGCCGCTTTTCGCGATCTTTCGTTCCCTCGCCATCGAACGCCGATACAAACGCTCTGCGGCCGCGGGCTCGCGCGAACGATCACCTGAAACTGACGATAGCGTGGCGGGTTAGATTAGCGGCCAGGGGAGTGGGGTTTCGGGAATCGGTCGCGGAAGGTGGGTTAATGGGCGACCGGTGCACGATTGGTTGGTAGGTGGAGCAATTAGGACTTGCACGAGATCATTTCATGTTCGTTCCGCTATTTTTTTCTTTTTCTCCTTTCGAATTTCGATTTTCAGAATTGAATATCTCATCGGGGCTTTGGAAGCCTGCTCTCTCTGTCGATTAGCGTTCTATCATTAAATATTTCTCTACATTTCGACTCCAAATGAGAATTTTATTTGAATTAGACTGTTTGACATTTTGGAAACGAGTTTCGATTAAATTCGTTAAAATGTAATTAAAACTTAGGAAATTAGAGGAAGGTATACATGAAATTTTGGAGTTAATGGGCTAAGTTAATAGCTAATATTGTTAATAATTAATATTATAACAATCGAATGTATTTTCCAAAGTAACTAGGATATATTCTAGTTACTTTTATATATTTAAACTAATGGCTATATATGTACGTTCCTTCGCGAAATTTCTGAAAGGTATTTCAGAAGAAAAGGTAATTATTGTTCACAACCTCGATAAATATAAATTGCATGAAGAAATTATCATAAAGACAAACTTCTATCAAAATTTATCAACATATTTTCAACACTGTGGAATGCATAACGAAAGACAAATTTTACCTAATTTTTCCAATTTATCTGAAAAGTATTCGTGTCTTACACATCGTGATAGTGATAAAAATGGCGCGAATTTTGAACGAATGAAGGAAAGCATAATGTATCATTTCGCGGGTGAAAATCGAAATGCGACAAAGTCGAGTTTTTACTAAACGATGGCAGAATTAGAAATCGCGAACGTATTGAAACTTTTAGACAACTCCGTGGAAAACGATTTACCGACTATTCACGCAGACCACAAAGAGTCTATCATTCGTGTGCCACGTGTTTGTATCGAGTTCGATGCTTAGTCGGCTTGAAAAGTGTCGACGACGCCTGGTCGCGGTGAAAAACATTCGCGAAGGAGAAGCGATGATAAGGTTTCAGAAATTGTGCGACACATCGTCACGGCCGAGTTCATTGCTTTGCTGGTCAATAGCCATTGCGTTTCACCGTCAAAACAAGCGGAGCCTTTATTAATTTATAGCGAGTGACTCAATAGCTCGAGTGAGCCTGCTGAATATCGCCGAGAACGTAACCAGTTCTGTTGTATGCGTTTTCAAAAGTAAAACTGATTCTCCTTTCTACACCTGCCATTCAGAAAAGTTGCACTTGTCATAAACGCCATAGAAATCCCACTAGGGCGCCACTTCGCTAATTATATTCCAACGCCATCTACCGCCGCGCCTATACTTAAACTAAAGGTGTACAGTTGATGGAATCGAAATGACGAGATCGGAAATAAAAACGATATAGTGTAGTATAGTTTGACAGAAAGTGACACACAATCACGATGAATTTTAGAGTACAATAGTCTCTCGAGGATTGATATTAGAAATTTATGTCATTTTTATGACATATGTATATTCTGTGAAGAATATAGGATGATTTTGCAGAAGAAATAGATATGAAATGCCTAGTAGAAATATAGGAACATATTAGTAGTGTATATAATATACAAAATTATAATGTATAATATTAATTTATAAATTTATAATATAATATATCATATATTACATTCATTTATTCTATTCTTTTCTCAATACAGAAACAAACTAATGTACTATATAATATGCTATATAATAATATACTATAATATACCATATAGTCTATATAGTAAATCTTGGTCAGGTTAGGTTAGGTTAGGTTAGGTTAGATTATTTTTACCTGCAATTACTTTGGTGCACATAATTCATTTGTTACTTTATATACCAGTATTTAGTCCTATAGCCATCTGGGATCTTTACACTTGTCAATCTTATTGTTAGAATGATATAGATATTTATATAAATGCATTATAGAGGAACAAACAACTCCCAGTTGAAGAGTTCATGTGTCAATCTTCCTCTACTTGTTTCGAATTGCTATGTCGATACTAGAAACATGTAAAGCTTGAATTCTGGCTTGCATGCTCACTCTGACATCCTCGTCAATTATAACTTCTACGCTGTACATACTATCACTTGAACTTAATAATTTCCTAATTTAGACATACGTAAACTTCGTCGTGTTTCAAATTTCTCAAATGTTCACTTGAAATCAATCAAATGGTAAAACACTCCCTTAGAAGTACCGTTTTAAAATCCATATTAGATTCGAACTCATCAAAGTCAAGAAAAGATAGTTATCTTGTATTTTTTAGTAGCATATACTTAAAGCAAATTTATAAACATTAAGCAAGACAGATAATAACGCAAAACATTTTGATATACTCGAGAAAAATAAAATACTCGTATGTAGGTCCATTTTATCTGCATATTTTTCAGAATAATTAGCAAATATAAACTTTAATACAAACCAACTGTGCACGTGTGTATCTGTTAACACCACGCTCAATCTTTAAAAAACAAAATGATCAGTTTTACTGTCGATGCAAAAATTAAAATCGTGGATCACGAGCTGACAACCAATTCCACCAAAATGCTGATATCATCTTATATGACGATTTTAGAATCGTCACATAATTTATCCTAAGCATGGTCTCAGAGAAGTCTTCCCAAACCACTCCAAAAATTTCCCAATTATTTTTACTATCGATACAAAGATTAAAACCGTGGATCCCTAGCTAACAGCTAATACTTCCAAAGACCTGACATCACCTTCACCAAAAATGACGATAAAAATCGAAACCATGCACACTTCAGGACTATCTCATAGGCCATCCTAAACACGGTTTCGGAGCAGTCTTACCAGACCACTCCAAAAATCTCCCAATTATTTTTACTGTCGATACAAAGATTAAAATCGTGGATCCCAAGCTAGCAACCAACACTTCCAAAAAGCTGACATTACTTTCACCAAAAATGGCGTTAAAAATCGAAACCATGCACACTTCAGGACTATCTCATAGGCCATCCTAAACACGATTTCGGAGCAGTCTTACCAGACCACTCCAAAAATCTCCCAATTATTTTTACTATCGATACAAAGATTACAATCGCGGATCCCTAACTAACAGCTAACACTTCCAGAGACTTGACATCATCTTCACCAAAAATGGCGTTAAAAATCGAAACCATGCACACTTCAGGACTATCTCATAGGCCATCCTAAACACGGTTTCGGAGCAGTCTTACCAGACCACTCCAAAAATCTCCCAATTATTTTTACTATTGATACAAAGATTACAATCGCGGATCCCTAACTAACAGCTAACACTTCCAGAGACTTGACATCATCTTCACCAAAAATGGCGTTAAAAATCGAAACCATGCACACTTCAGGACTATCTCATAGGCCATCCTAAACACGGTTTCGGAGGAGTCTTCTCAGACCACTCCAAAAATGTTCCAATTATTTTTACTATTGATACAAAGATTAAAATCGTGGATCCCAAGCTGGCAACCAACACTGCGAAAAAATGATATTGTCTTTACCAAAAATGGAGCTGAAAATGAAAACCGTGTACATTTCACAACCATCTCATAGGTCTCCAAAACCTTCTAACCCAGCGAAAAGCCTGCATCCCGAAAATTACGACCTCCCGCCGATCCCAGGGCCCGATGGCCGCACGTGTCCATCCAAAAACAGGCTCTTCTACTGCGCGTTTCCTGCCTGCGACTGTGCGTCCCTAGACGGAAGTCTGGTTTCGGGAGGGAACGGGCGACCAGGTCCTCCTCCAGGTGCCACACGCGTGTTCGTTCATTCCCGGTACAGCGTTGGCCACGTGACCGAGCCACCTTGAAAATTGGGCCACTGGAGCACGGGCTGCTGGCATAATAAAAACCTTTCTGCAATTCCTGCGTTCTCCCGGCCGGCGTGTGCGTCTCCACCGGGTGGTGCCGGTATGCAGATGCATTGGTCGGTGTCCCCGGTGAAATTTCGCGGCCATGCCCGGGCCCGGTGGAACTCGGGAACGCGTCAGCGTGGACGAGGAGGAGACACGAACGAGTGGAAGAGGAGAGACGAGGGCCGAGAGAAGCTGCGTGGAAGGTTGCCTGCATTCTCTCCCGGCAATCTGTGGTAGGAGGCATGTAGGACGAACGGATGGAGAACACCAGCGCGATGTTCAAGCACGCTGGAAGAGGAGTCGAGCGAGCCAGGGAGCAAGAGGAGGACAGAAGTGGGGATAGCGTGGTGCAGAAAGAATGGCGAGCCAGAGGCTGAGGAGAGGTGGAACGAGTGGTCGTTGGAGAGAGGAGGACGAAGAGAACGTGCGAGAGAGGAGACCCGAGCACGAGGAAGAGAGACGGCAGCGAGACTGGCGAGTCTTGGACAGGCAAAAAACAAAAGTGCATCTCGACAAGATGGCCGTCGGCTGAACGACTCTCAAGGTTACGCGCTGGCATAGGGGAGAACGGAGGCAGCGAATCAGCCGCTTATGGTGTATGTGTGCCAGCCGACTGGCTCTCCGAAACTTCATCCCGTGCCCCGTTATTTATTTCGGGGATGGCGACTTCGGAAGAAGGGAACGTTACGACGTAAAATTCGAACCGACGTCCTCTCCACGCTAGGCTAGATCCTTATGGCGTAGCAGGTCTGGGTTCAAACGTGTATATGGGTTATTCGCTCATTCGCCAAATCGATTGGCTACTTAAGATGAAACAAGAAAATGGATGTGAGGTTATGTATCCATCAAGTACTTTGGAACTGAAATTTACCAAAATTCCAAAATTTATTATTTAATGATTTTTAATTTATTATTCAATGACTTTTCTAGTGTCTCGTTAGTTATACTGTTAAAAATAACCAAGAAAATTGTTCATCTGCAAGCTTGATTGATTCGACGATAAAAAGTTACTAGGATATCTGGTTTCTTTTTGAGTAATTTCTTGCTGATTACAAATGGAGTTCATGATACCTTTTGAAATGTTTATGTCCGTGCAGTTCTTCCTCGTAACACGGATACATAGTCCGACTCGGAATCGATGAATAATTATTTTTAAAAAATCTCACAGTCCAAGCTGCATTTATTCGAAAGAAATTTCATACGTCGCTTCTATTTACATAAATATGAACTTTGGTTAATCGAACGTGGAATCGCGAGTTGCGAGATCAGTGAACACCTATTACAGCGCAGCGCCATCTATGCATATCGATCATAACAGCTCGCATAACCGAATCGTTCGACAGAAATTCGCTGATTTCTTCGCCACCCGTAATTATTCGTTCGAGTAACGGCAATTGACATAACCGCAATTGCCAACTTTCGCATGATCGATTACGTTCACCTGTGGTTCATACAATAGGTTAGGTACTCCATATCGGTAGAAGTACAATCAATCGGGTTCCAAATTTTCCTACAATAATTGCAGATCTACTATACCCGAAGTATACCAAATTATACAGTATATTCTAGATTTTTCTGACACAAACCTAATCCATACATTCAACCATTGTAAATAAGAAAACTCGATTAAAATACAACAATTCTATGAAATACTAGAACTTGTGGTCACTGTGATACGAGGCAAGAATAATTCTTAATATCCCATTTCAAAACGTTCACCGTCCCTGTCAATATCGACACTGATGACAGCGAATTTAAAAAAAAAAAAAAATCGAATTCACCTCTCCACGGTATTCACGTTAATTTCAGACAGTCAATTCCTCATAAGGGATTCTGATACGCATCAATACCTAATTAACTGTCGAATAGCCGAGTGTATATGAGCGACGCGGTGAGCCAAGCCCGGGTCATTTTTGACCCATGTCTAAATTTTTACCATGTCTGTTTTGCACCTAACGTTTTAATGCAAGATATTGTCTAACAATATTTATAATATGGGGAGGGGGAAGTTTGTATATATTGTCGGAATTGAAATTAAATAAAGATAGTTTTTATTCGTGTGCATTAGGTACATACATTATTATGTTCCATTACATGTTCTTTATATATAAATCGAGAACATTTGGCACATTTCATACTGTATTTATCGTTGCTTATGTATATAACACCTGGACCTCCTTCATCCTCTTCTGAATCTTGCAATTCAGGCTCATTGTCACTGACACTTGTGTCACTATAGCCATTCAATGACCCCTCGTCATTATAATTTCTTTCGCGTTGAGAAAAATCACAAAATGAAGGAAATTCATATTTGACCGATCGTTTCTTTTCGCTGTTACACCGAATAATGCTACCTGGAGACTTTTGAACTCTCTGAGCAGTCAGTTGTTCGTGTTACAACAATAAGAGTAGGCGAGGGTTAAATACTCGCGTGCAAAAGCCCACTAGCTCGAGATCGAGACTGATCGATTCGAAAGTATCGGTTTCCCTTCGTATTTTTCAAACTTCTGCCCTTTTTTCAAACATTCTCTTTCGATTTTCAGCCGCGAAAGGTATAGACGAGGTTGGATCCGGTGAAACCGAGACACCCCGTGTAAATCGCGTGTCCCCTGACGGCTGCCAGATAAATGGAGTTGCACAGTGGCGAGAAAGAACAGGCCGAGGAAACTGTGTCGACCTGCGTGACGGGAAACATGGACCCGCGGCGTGACACTGTGCACACGCGCGCACGTCACGCTCTAAGGTTATTGTTCACGGAGAAAGAGAGAGTATGCGTTGCATAAAACCACTCTCCGTCCTCTACCCGCCTCGCCGGTTTCACCTATCCTCTCGCCTTATGTTACCCCTATTCTCGTCTACGCTCTAACCAAGGTTACCACCGCCTCTTCCTCCGCCTCCTCATCCTGCCGGAGCGCACAGGCGCGGAGGGGTGTACAGTCCGGTTGAGAAACGGCGGAGGAATGCGCGCGCCGCCACGAAACGCGGCGCGACTGGAATCGGTGCACTTGCCACGACTCGCGAAATCGTCACGTCGAAGCGGCGAATTTACGAGCGAAGGGGAAACACCGGGATCGCGACATGGACGCCTGCAGGCGACGCACGCTACCGGGAATAATTCAACAGCCACTGGCGCCTCTGACCGATGGGGCTCGTTCGGGCGACATTACAGTTAGGATTTCGCGAAATCGACCATCAACTGTCTCAACTGCTTCCACGTAGCGTGTTACGTAACCGTGGTCAGGCTAATCGGCGCGAGTACGAAAGTACGCTGTGCGGGCCGGGAGCAGGCTAGAAGGATGCTTCTATCGGCGGGAATAATTGGCAACGGGTAGACGGAGATAACGAGTCTCGGTCGTCACGGTCGTTAGGATGGTTTAGAGAGTGGGGTTAAAAAAAAAGGATTTGTCAGAAGTGGGATTCGAACCCACGCCCACGGAGTGGACTGCGGCCTGAACGCAGCGCCTTAGACCGCTCGGCCATCCTGACGTGTCTCTTCGGCTCACGTAAAAAGGACAAATCAACAGGACACGTCGTACTATGCCGAGAAACTGGTCTGCCGTACTAAATTTACCCGGCAGCTAGGCGAAAATAGCTCCGTAAGAAGCGGCCGTGGAAGCTTTCAAGCAATGCACCGGCGAACGGGTTCCTTTTTTCTTCGCCTGGCCATTATTCCGTCTCCAGTGAACGTGCTGTTGGGAACCGTGTCCTGCCACGGAGATGCGTCCGCGGAGATTGCACTGCTGATATTTGTATCGTTCTCTACGGTCTACGGTGAATCTCCGAGGTTAAATGGTAGACGATACAGGTACCAAGCATGGTATACTGCAAATCTAACCTCGAGTGTGCAATTTACCACAGCACATGTCAACGCACGCGTGTATAGGTATCAAAAAGAGATATTAACTTCACGATTCATAGATGAATTTCGCCTAACCTCTAAAACGCTATCGGACAGGTCCAGAGACATGTCCTTCCTCGCTGTCCAGAGCGACTCCACGTCTGCTCGCGAAACAACGCTTCTAACCGTCAAATAATACTCCGAGGCTAAGAATAGGATGTGCAGATCGCACTCACGCTTGTCTAATTTCGAAGAAGAACCAAGAGATAAGTACACTGTTCAAGGAACAGAGACCACACTGGTGCCTATATTAATTCGAAATATCACGCTTCCCAAATAACCTAAAAACAATCTTGGACCAACTATGCGATATACTAAATATCAACAGGTTGACAGTGTAATTTAGTATACGTAGTTACTTCTCTGGTCCCCATAAAATAAATCCCCAGAATAATTCCCCACAAACTAGACAATTCTTTCGGTACACGCATGTATATGTATATTCGCAGTGGAATCTCGCGGAAGACTGTCTACTCGATTAATCGATACTTCCGGTAGGAACTAACAGCCTCTTTAACCTCTTCCTAACCGAATCTTCGCTGACCAAAATTTGCCGAATCTGACCCCGCGATCATGGAATGCTCGTAGGCACAATCTGTGAAACATGGAAGCTGAAAATGGAGAAATGAAAAATGATCGGAACGTCGGGTCTGGTTCGGTCCGATTCGTAATCTAGCTGGCCAAGTGCCATAGGACGTCGATGGAGCAACGAATGCAGCGACCCAGACCTATTTTTAATTTTAAGAAACTCGAGAATCCCCGTTGCTGTACCCCGAGCCATCGATATCCTTCGATGCTCGCCGAGCAACAGCTGTCAGGAGCTCCCCTGGCGGCCGATTAAGCGAGTTTCGAGCCGTCCGCGTCGGCTCGACTTTCTCGAGGAGGCCTAGGCCTGTTAGAATTGCAGTTTCCGGTGCAGGAGGCGACGTTGTATTCGCATTGAGCGTCGCTGCGTCTCAAGGCCGGACCGTCCGAGAGCTAAGGACGACGTTAACCCCCTCTACGTCCCTCTGCGGCCCCGCTGGTCCCCACACGCTCGTCCTCGCTCGTATGCATCTCCGTGCTCGCCTCCGTCATCTCTCCTTTCGCTCTCCTCTCCCCCGGCGTCTCAGTCTTTCCCTTTCTAACCACTCGCTCGCGTTTCACTCCACTTCTTCGCTCTCTCCTTCTCAGGCCGATCCGAGACTCTCCGCTCTCTCCTTCTAGCCCCGGCCAACGTAACCGCGGCTCGAAACGAAACTGCTCCACTGCGCTCCACTCACACCTCTCCTCTCGTGCGTTATAAAACTGGACGCTACGTTTCCTGCCGCTGGGAAACCATTTGCCTGCCTCTACTATCCTCTCGAACGCGAGAGAAGAGAGGAGAGGACTTTTGGATTTCGCCAAACAGCCCCGGTCGACCTCTTTTTCTCGCTCCTGGGACCCACGGGACTCCGGACTTCGGCGCAATTACCAATTGTCATGGTGGTCGTCGGAGGAAGTTTAGGCTGGCACTCCTGTCTCCGCGTGAGGAGTCTGGTTCAAGTGTAAGTTAATTACGAGAAAGTCGCGTGACTCGCGTGATCGGTAACTAAGTACCCGCAGGGTGCAAACTCTTTGTACGGTGATTCCCCCACGAGGCTCGAATAGCGATCTAATTGCGTAATAACTAACCGGTCGATATGAAACAGACTTGGAATAACGTTCGTGTATACCAGTTGCTCCGTGAAAGAGTTTCGGTCCCGGGCAAGGAACATTGGAGACTGGTTAACCCCTCGACTGGTATCGTTGAGTCATAGGTTATCGCGACAGTTCCGAGTAGGATACTAATTTTAGGTTAGTAGAAAAGGAATTGCAAAAATTGGCTAAACCTCGAGAGATATCGTTGCGTTGTAGGTAAGCCGGATAGCTTGATTGACGATGCCTAGTTTCGTGTTCTATTCTCGTTGCACGTGCTCAAAATTGGTAATGTAACGAGTACGAATTGGAATTAGGTATTGTGAAATCGAGTGACCTAATCCGAAGTGTGTATCACCTGTCATACAACATCGGTGTGGGATTAAAATATACAACTAGATTCAGGAGTTCTATAAAATTTGCAAAATCGATTATTAACGAATTTTTATTAATCAAATTATTATGTTCATAGGAGATAACGATTTGAAATATATGGGAAATGTTTATGCAAATCATGCACGAGAATCAAAAAGAGATTTAGAAGTCAGAGCATCCCCCACAGTCTCTCAAGTTAGACCCCATTAAGTTCACATTCTTGTATTCCAGTATTGCCATTAGAAATCGACTTCTTTGAGATTTTTTCCAGGGAAACCATGATAAGTTTTAAACTATACCATTTTGCTATATCATTCACATTTATTTATACTTAAAGAATATTTCCAATTTATTTTCAACGAAATTATTGAAAATCGTGGAAATTATATAGTCTCGGGTAAATCGTGTTTTTGAAAACGGGGTCAAATGAGTAACACGATTCCAGACCAACTGATTATCCGAAACAAGAAAACTAAGGAGCATCCTAATTAGTATGAATGCGGCTATAACGTGTACCACCAAAATAGCGAAATTTCGAAAATGAAAAAAATGGCAGCATTTTGAAGTTTAAATATCGACTTTCCTCGTGCTTTTCGTCCCTTAGGTGGTAAACAAAAATAGAAAAAAGCGTCAGATTTCGAAATCCGTGGTTCACTCGATAAAGGCATATCCGGTGAAAATTTCCACCAAATTTTGAGTCAATCGGTCAACTAAAACGCGACATATCCCGTCAGTCAGTTAGAAAAACATGATTTCGAGAAAAACGCGTTTGAAATTTTGCTTACCTATTGTACTATGCCTGTGCGCCGTACTTTAAACACCTATAATTTCGCTAATTTTACGAATTCGAACAAACCCTTTCACAAGAACATTTTCGAAAGCATATACTCTGAGAAAATGTAAAAAAAAAAAACTGATTTTTTTCATAATCAAATTACAAAAATACCCCCTTAAAAGGTTCAAAATGAATGATTTTCATCACAAAATCTAATATAGGTACCATTTTCAAGCGAGATAAAAATTCCTTTGAATATTCCTCCCAGTTTCGTTATTCCGAGACTATATCTATTTTCACCTCTCTCTAACCTTACTTTTGAGGTTAAGTTTCGTGGCAGACCTGGCTTACACCTCGCCTCTTGCGCTAATTGTGTAATCTAGTTATTAATTAAATTAGTCAGCTAATGTGGCACGTCTGCAATGGAGACGTAGAAGAAGAATAAAATCGCCCCGGGGAGAGAAAGACGTCTGTTCCGCGGAGCAGAATCTTCGCTTTCGTTTCGAGGAATGCACACGGTTTTCGCGCGGCGCGACTGAGTCATCCTCCGAGTGTAGGAAGTAAGGGCATCACTTCGTTAGGATTCCTTACATGTCACTGGGTTACTATACTCGCATTCCGCGCATAGAACGGAAGTCTTTAGTATGAAAGAAACTACTTCAGAATCTCGAGCGTCGTTCATCATACTGCACCAGCCTGGCTGAAGGGCTTCGCCCATTGTGAATTAATTTCCTGCTTCTTTTGCGCTCTCCGCGGCTCTGTACAGTTACTTTCGATAAAATCAGCCTTGTCGCGTGTGTTCAATGGAAGAAGTAGCATCTTACGGGAAAATGGATCAGCGTTGCTGGTCGGGATTATCAGGCTGCACTTTTTCGGGGAAAAAAAGCTTCACTCGTAACCCAAGTTGCGTGTTATCGTTCTTTTAGAACCGCATAAACCATCTGCCGGTATCAGAGGGGCCATTAATTGAACTTTGCGGAAGAAGTTTTTAATATAGGGCCCCCTGCTCGGGTAAATTATACTTTTCGACTTGTCGAGATAGTAAGTCTCGTTTTATGGGCATATTTGTTACGGTCTGTTCTGAAAATCAAATTTTGGTATATGCTCAAGAAGAGTGGATGTTATCTATGGTGTTCGTGTGGAGTTTTAGGGGTAAATTCGAGGTATATGTGAATGTGAGTGAGGTTGAACGAGTGGAGATATAATGGTCTGTAATCGTGCAATCTATGGTATAAATATAATATGTGCACTCTATGATATAAATATGATATGTGCAATCTATGATATAAATATAATATGATATCAATGATGTTTGAAAAAATATTTGGAAGAATATGTCAGAATGAAACAATTGTCTGAGAATTATGAAAGAAAGAATATTGAAATATAATTGTTATTAAGAGTGAGTGAAAGAGAAGAAACTATTGGAAAGGGT